>NW_026902439.1:0-284549 GCF_027409185.1 Cynocephalus volans | reverse complement strand
ATCTTGAAATAGGAAGTACTTTTGAATGACTAGAGAGCCAGAAGCCACAGAGGAAAATGCTGACTTGTCCTGGTCAAAACAAAAACCAGAATAATGTCAAAAGGTGAAAAGACAAACCCCAGACTGGAAGATTCTTCATGGTCAGAGAAAGGGTAATAGGCATCCTAGTGGTCCAAAGAGTTCTCATTTATCCATGTTTGTCTAGGGACTAAGGACATATTCCTGCAGTTCCAAAGGGAAGCAATTCATATGGCCAGTAAATGCCAGACATCCGCGGCCTCCCTTAGGATGACACACAGAAATTGACTCATCATTCAGATGGCATTTGCCCCATCAGTTGGGGAGGTCTGTATGTCCCGTGATGACCAGCTCCGGTGAGAATGTGGGAAGAAGAGGTCCCAGCGGATGCCCTGGGAGCCATGTTCGTAGATACCCCATCTCGGGAACAGCTCAGCAACTCCTAACAAAGTGCTCAGGCATGTCTATTTGCCAAGCAGCGGTAATCCGGGGAGGTTATTCCACAACCGCAGCTGCTCACGTTTCTGGTGAAGTGTTTTCATCACCGCAGTGGTGGAGGTAGCAAGGGGCTGGCCTTGTCTCTAACATCCTGTAGAGGGGCTGGGTGTTCAAACCTGGTCCACATGGACCGGGGGAACATTGAGCGGCTGCTGAGTGTGCACAGAAATGGTTAGGTAAACATGTCAGTTTGTAGTCTGTACCGAGGGTCTCAGGTTGAAAACCATCTATGTGCTGTCAACACGCATACACACCTGTATGTAAATGACTCTTTGGGTGAAAGAAGAAAGAGTGAGACAGACAGACACAGGACAGAGGGAGTGGAATGGGTGAGACAGCCTGGGAGACGTGACCAAGACATGAATGTGGACTTTGCTGGGTGGGACTTTCAAAATCTTTTATTCTCCTTTAGGTGATATGTCAACTTTTTTTTTTTTTTTTTTTTTTTTTTAAAGATGACCGGTAAGGGGAACTTAACCCCATACTTGGTGTCAGCACCACGATCTGCCAGGTGAGCCACGGGGTCGGCCCAAATATGTAAATATTTTTAATGTGCACATTATTTTATAGTTACAAAAAGATTTACAACACATTAAATACCATCCACTGAACACTCACCTACTAACTGCAGTACATTACCTAGTTTCAACGTTCATAGACATTTATGACAAAGATAAAAGATAGTGATTATAAGCAAATCAGTAGTAGTTCAATAGGATGAAGAATAACATTAAAAACACAGTCCTTGCACCCAGGAGCGCAGGGTGTGTCCTAAGCAGTGTTCCTCTGTCCTGTCCTTGCCCTGTGTGCAGGCACGTGTGTGTGTGTGCAAGAGTGCGTGTGCATGTGTGTGTACAAGCGTGTGTGTGCAGAGGTACGTGTGCGTGTGTGTGTTTGTGTACAGGTGTGTGTGTACAGGCGTGTGTGTGTGTGTGTGTGTGTGTGTGTGTGTGGTGTGTGTGTATAAAGAGAGAGAGAGAAATTATAAAAACAAATGGGACAAGATATAAACTATTGGTAATCTGGACAATAGATATACTAGAGTTCCTTGTATTCTTGTAGCTTTTCTGTAAGTTTAAAATTATTTTAAAGTAGAGTTACAAAAAAACATTTACTCAGAGCAAACTTTGATAAAACATGCTATTAACTACCTCATGGGTAAATGCCTGTTGTCCTACATACCCAACCGATGCGTTATCCCAACAACCTCGTATATCCTACCTTCTATGAATAATACCCTCCTGTGTCTTTGACCTGCTCCTTCTCTCCACTCCCATAGTCCCTGCCTCTGAATACTTTATCCCCTATTCTAGCCATAGCTACCATGTGATAGCTACCATGTCCCACATGACATGACTACAGCTGATTGGCTTAGGTGAGCATTTGACCCAAGATGGTCCAACCAAAGAATTTCTCCATGGTTTTTGCAGTGGGTCACAAAGGACATCCAAACCAGTTATTCTTTGGGGGGCTGTCCTCGTGTGGATTTCCCCAAAAGCAGACTCTGAAACAAGGTAGTTTGTTTCGGAGCCGATCCCAAGAAGCATGGTAAGAGAGTGTGGAAGTGAGACAGGGAAAGAGGAGGAAAGCAATAATAAAACGTGTTCAGTCCAACCTTGTGAGGCCTATAGACTCAAACTCACAATCATCGGCCTGAAGGATGAGGGAAGTGGGGGTATTTATGCAACACTTCCCATTCCTCTTTGGCTGAAGGTTCCTCCCGGGTGTATTAATGATCTGGCTCTTTTGTCCTGTCCTACCTGCCATCCCAGCCCACTTCCCCAACGAGTGAATGTCCGCAGGCAGAAGGATGCAGGTACTTGAGGTAGGAAGCCTGGGACAGATTGGAGAACAATTCCCCAGCTCCAGGGAACCTCAGGAATGGACCGAGGGCACATGGCCAGGGCAGCAAGAGTGACTGGTATAGTGGTTAATGGTGGATGATTTCAGGAGTTGTCGGTGGGCTATGCTTCCTGCCATGTGGAGGAATCTGGTCTAGAGTGAAAGAGAAGGAAGCAGACTTGCAGAAAAAGAGGCAGTGACAGAGATGCTGACAGCAGTTGAAGCCCTGCTTCCAACTGTTCTGGAGGCCCAGACCACAGCTTTGTCTATTTAGCCCTTTCTTGGCTTCAGTGAGCAATTCAAATCACCTTTATATCTTAACAAATTTGAGTTGTGCAAAACGTGTGTTTGGTCACTAGTGAGAGGAACTAGAGCTAAAAATAATTGGAGACTTTCATAAACCGTTCACACAGTTATTTTTTAAACTTGCTTTGCTCCAGTTTTGAGGCTAACAGTTAGCCAGCAGCATTCCCCTCTTCTGCCCCACTTCTCTGGCTGGTCAGTTTCATTATTATTATTTTTTTTCTTAAACAAAACAACAACCCCCCCTCCCCCCCAAAAACCCAAGACTTCTTTCACTCTTCGAAGATGCCCACAGATTTTTATTTTCCTAGATTTCACTGGCCTAAAAATGCTTTGAATACGGGTCCTTACAGCAGGACTTGTCCCAAATCCCCATGGGGAGCCACTGTTGTGTTTATGTATGTGTCCCTGCTTCTTTCTTAATTGAAAATGTGACCTAAGTTTCCACGATACACTAATGAAATTAACATAATAAAGAGATTTCTTGAAATGTAAAAGCTTCTCTATGACTTTTATTTTTTTTTTATTATTATTTTTTAAAAGATGACCGGTAAGGGGATCTTAACCCTTGACTTGGTGTTGTGAGCACCACGCTCAGCCAGTGAGCGAACCGGCCATCCGTATATGGGATCCGAACCCGGGGCCTTGGTGTTCTCAGCACCACACTCTCCCGAGTGAGCCACGGGCCGGCCCTGACTTTTATTTTTCTATTGGTTTTCTCATCTCGGGTCCACCGGCGGGGGGCTTTTGGGGCGTTGAGGCGCCCCTGGTCGACCTGGCTACTAGGTCGGCGGCGGTGGGCGGTCCCGGTTCTCGGGTTCCCGGGGGGCGGTGGCCTTTTTGCGGGTTTAGGCTCCCTGGACGTCCTTGCGGCTTGGACGGCTGCGGCGGCGGCGGCAGGCGGGATCGGGTCTCGGATCCCGGGGAGGGGGCTTTTGTTGGGGTTCAGGCTTCCTGGTCGGCCTGGCTGCTTGGACGGCGGCGGCGGTGGGCGGGACCGTGTCTTGGGTCCCCGGGCGTGGGGGGCTTTTGTTCGTATTAAGGCTCCCTGGTCGGCCTGGCAGCTGGGACAACGACTGCGGCGGCAGCAGCGGTGGGCGTCCGTGTCTCAGGTAAGCAAGGGGGGCTTTTGTTGGGGTTCACTATCCCTGGTCGGGCTGGAGCCTTGTACGACGACGGAAGCGCCGATGGGCGGGCCCCGGTCTCGGGTCCACTGGGGAGGGTTGTGAGGGGTTCTTGGGGTTCAGGCTCCCTGGTCGGCCTGGCTGCTTGTACGACGGCTGCGGCGGCGGGGGCGGTGGGCGGGCCGGATCTCGGGTCCTGGGTGGGGGTGGTTTTGATGGGGTTCATGCTCCCTGGCTGGCCTGGCCTCTAGGTCGGCCGCGGTGGGCGGTCCCGGTTCTCGGGTTCCCGGGGGGCGGTGGCTTTTTTGCGGGTTTAGGCTCCCTGGACGTCCTTGCGGCTTAGGACGGCTGCGGCGGCGGCGGCGGGCGGGATCGGGTCTCGGATCCCGGGGAGGGGGCTTTTGTTGGGGTTCAAGCTTCCTGGTTGGCCTGGCTGCTTGGACGGCGGCGGCGGTGGCGGCAGGCGGGATCGGGTCTCGGATCCGGGGAGGAGGCTTTTGTTGGGGTTCAGGCTTCCTGGTCGGCCTGCCTGCTTGGACGAGGGCTGCGGCGGCGGCCTGGCTGCTGGGAAGGCGGCGGCGGTAGGCGGGCCCGGGTCCCCGGGTGGGGGTGTCATTTGTTGGGTTTCAGGATCCCTGGTAGTCCTGGCTGCTTGGACGGCGGCGGTGGGTGGGCCCGGGTCTTGGGTTCCCGGGGGGGCTGGGTGTTTTGGGGGTTCAGGCTCCCTGACGTCCTTGCTGCTTGGACGGCGGCGGCGGCGGCGGCGGCGGCGGCGGCGGTGGGCGGGCTCTGGTCTCAGGTACCCGGGGTGGGGGCTTTTGTTGGGGTTCAGGCTCCCTGGTCTGCATGGCTGCTTGAACTACGGCGATCGGCGGGCAGCGGGCGGCGTTACGCGTGTGGAGGGCGGTTCCGGGTCTCAGGTCCGCGGGAGAGGGGGTTTTGTTGAGCTTCGGGCTTCATGATCGGTTTGGATGCTTGGACGGCGGCGTCGGCGGCAGCAGCGGTGGTGGGCTGACCGGGGTCTCGGATCGCCGGAGGGGGGGCTTTTGTTTGAGTTCATGCTCCCTGGTGGGCTTGGCTGCATCAATGGCGGCGGGTGGTGAGCGGTGAGCGTTGGGTGGTGAGCGGTGAGCGTTCGGTGGTGGGTGGTGGGCGGTGGGAGGGCCCGGGTTTCGGATCCCATTGCGTTGGGGGTTTTTTGGGGGCGAAGGATTCCTGGTCGGCCTGGATTCTTGGAAGACGGCGGTGGGCGGGCCCGGGTCTCCGGATCCGGTGGGGCGTGGCTTCTTTTGAGTTTCAGGCTCCCTGGTCGGCCTGGCTTTTGGGACGGCAGCGGCAGTGGAAGGGCCCGGATCTCGGGTCCCCGGGGCGGGGGGCTTTTGTAGGGGTTCAGGATTCATGGTCGGCCTGGCTGCTTGGACGACGGCTGCGGCGGCGGCGGCGGTGGGCGGGCCCGGATCTCGGGTCCCCGGGTGGGGGTGGTTTTGATGGGGTCCATGCTCCCTGGTCGGCCTGGCTGCTTGGACGAAGGCGGCGGGGGTGGTGGGTGGGCTCGTCTCGGGTCCCTGAGGTGGGGGGAGCTTTTGCTGGGGTTCTGGTTCCCTGGACTTCCTGGAGGCTTGGACGCGGCGAGCGCCTGACGGCAGATTGCCGACGGGCCGGTGAGTGGGGTCCCTTGGAGGGCCGGCTTTTTGGGGGGTTCAGGCTCCATCCTGGGCCTGGCTGCTTGGACGACGGCGGCGGCGGCGATCGGCGGGCCCGTGTAACGCGTCCACGGGGGGTGCGGGGTGCGTGGCGGTTGTTGTGGTTCAGTCTCCCTGGTGGGCTTGGATGATGAGTGGCGGCGGCGGTGGGCGGAGGGCCGTGGGCGGTGGGCGGTTGGCGGGCCCGGATCTGGGGTCCCCGGGGGTGGGGCTATTGTTAGGGTTCAGGCTCCTGGTCGGCCTGGGTTCTTGAACTACGGCGGGCGGCGGGCAGCGGGCGGCGTGCGGCGTGGGGAGGGCGGGCTCGCGTCTCGTGTCCACGGGGTGGCGTGGGGGGGTGGGGCGGCCCTTTTTACGTTTCAGGCTCCCTGGTCGGCCTGGCTGTTTGGACGACGGCGGTGGGCGTGCCCGGGTCTCGGGTTCCGGCGGGGTGTGGCTTGTTTTGGGTTTCATGCTCCCTGGACATCCTTGCTGCTTGGATGGCTGCGGCGGCGGCTGCGGTGGCGGCGGCGGCGGCGACGACGTTGGGCGTGCCTTGGTCTCGGGTCACCGGGGGGGAGGGGCTTTTGTTGGGATTCAGGCTCCCTGGACATCCTTGCTGTTGGGATGGCTGCTGCTGCTGCTGCGGCGGCGGCGGCGGAGGCGGTGGCGGGCGGCAGACGGGCCCGGGTCTCGGGATCCCGGTGGGGGCGTGGCTTCTTTTGAGTTTCAGGCTCCCTGGTTGGCCTGGCTGCTGGGTCGGCGGCGGCGATGGGCGGGCCCGGATCTCGGGTTCCCGGGGGGCGGTGGCTTTTTTGCGGGTTTAGGCTCCCTGGACGTCCTTGCGGCTTGGACGGCTGCGGCGGCGGCGGCAGGCGGGATCGGGTCTCGGATCCCGGGTAGGGGGCTTTTGTTGGGGTTCAGGCTCCCTGGTCTGCCTGGCTGCTTGAACTACCGCGAGCGGCGGGCAGAGGGCGGCGTTCCGCGTGTGGAGGGCGGGTCCGGGTCTCAGGTCCGCGAGAGAGGGTGCTTTTGTTGGGCTTCAGGCTTCATGATCGATTTGGATGCTTGGACGGCGGCGGCGGCGGCAGCAGCGGCGGCGGGCGGGCCCGGGTCTCGGGATCCCGTTGGGGGCGTGGCTTCTTTTGAGTTTCAGGCTCCCTGGTTGGCCTGGCTGCTAGGTCGGTGGCGGCGGTGGGCGGGCCCGGGTCTCGTGTTGGGGGGGGTGTGTGGCTTGTTTTGGGTTTCAGGCTCCCTGGACATCCCTCCGCACTGCAGGGCAGGGGATTACGTGAGTATATGTGCAGCGGATGGTGGGGACCCCTGGGATCCCCTGAGGAGTCGCCCACCACACAGACAGAGATGTGGCACTTGAGTCCAAACCTAAATATATATGAAGCCATTGTAAGGTTTTATGGAGGAAAGCAGTATGTGAATGCATGAAATTCCAACTGTCACATGGTGCAGAGAGGAAAAACAGGCCAAGAGCAAATGTGACATTTTCGGGCCGACCCCGAGGCGCACTCGGGAGAGTGCAGCGCTGGGAGCGCAGCGACGCTATGGTCGCGGGTTCAGATCCTATATAGGAATGGCCGGTGGGCTCACTGGCTGAGCATGGTGTGGACGACACCAAGCCAAGGGTTGCGATCCCCTTACCGGTCACGAAAAAGACAAAAAAAAAAAAAAAAAAGTGACATTCTCAAGATTATGTGACAGGAACCAGACCTGTCGTTAGTCGTATTCCATGCTACCTTCCACACCGTCATGGATTTTATCTCTAGTCTTGTTTATTAGCTGCATGTGACACCGGCCACAGGTTTTAGAGATGTTTTCTCACACGTGCCCTGATGCCATCCCTAGGAAGAAGATGCTAGAATGATCACCACTGTGCAGAAGGGGAGACTGGGGAGGTCCTGAGATTCACAATGGCTTGTCCAGGGTCATATAAGTGATAAGAAGCAGGAGCTGGGGCTGAACCTACGTGTATCTCCTCCGAGATGTGATGCTGGCTGCACCCAGGCCTTGCGCAGGGGTGTGGTCAGGCAGTGTTGGTGGAAGTGTGGGCAATAGAGAGAGTTCATGGGGAAGGAGGGTCAGCAGTCAGGTACCCAGAGGGTCGTTTGCAGTCTTGTACACAGAAGAGAGGCCCGGGAAATGAGGTACCAGGAAGTGACCTCACTTCCTTGACGACAGACCCCAACAGAACTCGGAACTCGGTAACCTGGCACCCACATTCTATACACAGCCCCTTCCCCAGCTCACTTGGCCACAGGCAGAGTGAGATGTTGTGCTGTATCCCGAGGTCCCGGGGCCGTAGCCCCAGGCAGCCCTGTGCTGAGAGGCTTGTCCGATGCTTCCAGCGCTGGTTCAGCCCTCGCCCTCGACTCCTGTGGCCATTTGGCAGGAGGTCCCTAAAGGTAATGTCAGGTGGCCCAGGAGAGGGTGGTCCAGGCCAGGCCAGGCCAGCACTGTGAGCCTCCCTGGGTGACCACTCTCTCCTCCTGAGTGTGTGGGGAATGGGGATATGGGACACCGTCCCTGGGTAGGGGCCGAGTGTGGGTTGTTTATAAACCTGCTGGTCCTGGTGTGTTCACACCTCAGGTCATGGCTGGAGGGTGAAAGGGGACTGCCGGGGTGGCAACCACCACCCTGTACAGTAACCCTGGGCCCTCAGGCTGTCTCCTCATGTCGTGCCTGGGGTTAAGACTGGCCTCCAGCCCCTTCCGTCCCGTGGGTTCACGGTGCTGTCACTGTGTGTCTCTCCCCTGTCCTGTGCTAGAGTGAAGACGAGTCTTCCCTGAGCCCGGATGCCACCCACATGGTGTGGCCTGTCCCGGCAGGCACCCTGCAGAAGCGGGTGGAGCACCTGGTGCCCGCTGTCCTGGGGTGGCGACCGATCTTACGTCCACACGTTTCTGCTCAGCTACAGGAACTTTGCCAGTCCCCAGCAGGTGCTGGAACTGCTTTTCCTCAGGTGAGCACTCTGGCCCTCGATCGCACAGTGTCACTAGGCCGCCTCCCGTCTGTGAGTCTTGGGGCTGTCACCACACCCTTCTGAGCCTCAGGTTCCTCCTGTGATCAGTGGCGTGGTCACAGGAACAAGCTCCAGTGGGTCCCCCATGGAAAGTGCTGCTCCTGAGTCCAGCCCTGTGGAAGGTCTGCTGGAGGGGCCACGGTCGTCCTCATTCAGGATTCCTGCAACCCCCATCAGGAAGTGTCTGTCACCCCCTCACTGACCTCGTTGACTTGGGCTTCACTGTTTTCACATTTTGACAGGAAATTTGAGATTCTATCTGCAGGCCTCTGGGTGTATTCAAAGCAGGGAGACCCGGGGCGGGCAGAGCGGCTTCAGGTGCACCCAGCTCTCTTGGGAGGAGTTGGTTGGGGTTCATTCCTTCCACAAACATTATGTGAAGCCACACTATGTGCGGTGACTTTCTGGGCACTGACCATAATCCAATGAACCAAGGAGACGGCGTTCCCTGCCCTCCTGGGCTACCATTCTAGTCAGAGGCGAGACAGTCACAGTAGACATGAGAAGCAGGTAGTGCCACCATGTGGTAGATGTGACACCCTTCTGGCCTCCCCTAGGTACGAAAGCATGCTTTCTGAATTTCACGGGGATGGCAAATCCCTGAAGCAGCTCAAACGGTAAGTGGGGTTTGGGTGCAGATGGAGGGGCTCCCACCTCCACACAGCTGTGGGTGGTCTGCGGGGGCCTGTGAGTGGGGGGCTGGCAAAACTCTGGCTCCCACACATCTTATGATTCCTGCCGCAGGGCTGAGGCCTCAGGGCTTTCCCTGAGGCAGGAAAAGGAGTCAAGACGAGCTGGGGATGGGGCCCCAGGCACTGTAGGGTGTGCGAGAGCCTGGAGAGCAGAGTGAGCCCAGAGAGAACCCATCCCCACCCCCTCCCCCGCAGCCCTGCCCACACCCTCAGAACCCGTGCTGAGCCAGAGCAGGAGGTGTGCAGAGCATCCCGCTCACACTCAGGCCTGGAGCCTCCATGGGCAGGCTCATCTAGGGCTGGGGACGCAGAGTGTGGTCGGGGCCAAGAGATCGGTGTCAGTGGGAAAAGGAGATGCAGATTTTCATGCAGACACTTGGGCAGTACATCCACATGTGAGCTCAAGTTTGGGCTTTTCCAAGGGCCCTGGGTAGGCCAGGGGAGCAGAGCCTCCCTCTGTTTCCTCATTTATCAGATATTCCTGGACACCTCCTGTGTGCCAGAGAGTAATGCCCAGAGCAGACAGCACCCTCCTCGGGTGGACATGTCATTCAAGCAGGGGCGGGGCAGTGACACAGACAGAGGAGGGTGTCAGGTTTCCCTGAAGAAGGGAAGGGTGGTCACACCGGTGGTTGAAGGCTCCTCCCGTGGAGGCTTTTGCCAGCCCCTCCTTGGTCACCAGGCCCGTCTCGGCCAGGGCTGCCAGACTGGGGGTGGACATTGGAGGGGCTGGTCTATGGACAGGCAGGGCCAGAGGGTACAAGACTGCAGCTCACTCAGGGGAGCCCTGGGAGGGCAGCATAGAGGGATAGGCAAGGCCTCTGACGCTGCTACCCACTTGTCTCCCCCACTGCCATGTCCTCTGTCCTAAAGATCTGGCTGGAATTCTATTCCATTGATTTCCACGCCCCTCCTGAATTTCATTCTTTGAAGTTTCTGTCGGCCTCTGTACATGTCAACATGCTGGGTTCAGAGGTGGAGCGCAAGGCTGATCTTCTTCGGGCGCAGCTGGAGAAGCTGGAGCACCTGGAGCCTAGTGAGGCGGAGACTGAGGGTGAGGAGGGAGAGGGTGGGTGCCTGTGAGGGTTTGGGGCGGGGGCTGGGCTGGGCTGGGCTGGGCCACACAGAGCAGAGTTTCCAGAAGCAGGCTGGGGACAGGGGCACTGAGTACTCAGAACAGTCATGCAGTGTTCTGCAGTGTGGGGAGACTTCCTGAGGCTGGGTCTCTGGACTTGGGCTTCTCAGAAAGACAGTGTCATTGGAAGAGACATAGAAACTCACGTTGATATTGCCAATTGTTGTCTCTCCAGTTCCAGCTTCCGCCCAGGCTGAGCAACGGTCCCAAGAGCGTCTGCTGTGTTCAGCTCCAGCTCCAGCTCCAGCTCCAGCTCCACTGCCAGAGGCAGAGCGAGAGCAAGATCCAGAGCCCAAGCCAGAGCCGGAGGTAGAGCAGGAGCAAGATCCAGAGCAAGTGGTAGAGCAGGAGCGAGATCCAGAGCAAGAGCAAGAGAAAGATCAAGAGAAAGTGCAGGAGAAAGAGGAAGAGAAAGATCAAGAGCCAGATCAAGATCCAGAGATAGAGCTAGAGCAAGCTGACATAACCGCTTCTGAAACCTGAAAAGAATTAGAAGAAACACCAGCACCCAGGGGAGCCCTGGCTCCAGAGCTCCCACAAACACCCTCACCAGTCCCCACTCCAGATCTGTTCTTGTCCTTCCTTGACGCTGTGCTTCTCCTCGTTTTTGTCTGTGTCCTGCATCTCCTCAAATTTTTTCATCTTTTATTTTCAATAATATCCCTTGTATAAAATAAAGTGTTTTAATATTTTCAAAATTACAATTCAGTGGCATTAAGTACATTTTTAATATGGTGCAACCCTTACCACCGTTTAGTGACCGAACAGCTTCATCTACTCTGTAGCCATTTAGCCGTCACTCCCCGTCCCGCCTCTGCCAGTCCCTGACAACCACTCCATTTTCTGGGTGTGTGTGAATTTACCTACCATGGATTGTTCCTATCAGTACAGTTATGTGTTATGTGGCCTTCTGTATCTGGCTACATAATATGAGGAAGAACTGATTAATTTCCATTGTAGGTTTTTACTAAGAGGAAAATGACAGAAACATCAAAGACTCTATGTAGAAACACAGAGCCCTGACAGTTATTATTGCCATAATCTTGAAATAGGAAGTACTTTTGAATGACTAGAGAGCCAGAAGCCACAGAGGAAAATGCTGACTTGTCCTGGTCAAAACAAAAACCAGAATAATGTCAAAAGGTGAAAAGACAAACCCCAGACTGGAAGATTCTTCATGGTCAGAGAAAGGGTAATAGGCATCCTAGTGGTCCAAAGAGTTCTCATTTATCCATGTTTGTCTAGGGACTAAGGACATATTCCTGCAGTTCCAAAGGGAAGCAATTCATATGGCCAGTAAATGCCAGACATCCGCGGCCTCCCTTAGGATGACACACAGAAATTGACTCATCATTCAGATGGCATTTGCCCCATCAGTTGGGGAGGTCTGTATGTCCCGTGATGACCAGCTCCGGTGAGAATGTGGGAAGAAGAGGTCCCAGCGGATGCCCTGGGAGCCATGTTCGTAGATACCCCATCTCGGGAACAGCTCAGCAACTCCTAACAAAGTGCTCAGGCATGTCTATTTGCCAAGCAGCGGTAATCCGGGGAGGTTATTCCACAACCGCAGCTGCTCACGTTTCTGGTGAAGTGTTTTCATCACCGCAGTGGTGGAGGTAGCAAGGGGCTGGCCTTGTCTCTAACATCCTGTAGAGGGGCTGGGTGTTCAAACCTGGTCCACATGGACCGGGGAACATTGAGCGGCTGCTGAGTGTGCACAGAAATGGTTAGGTAAACATGTCAGTTTGTAGTCTGTACCGAGGGTCTCAGGTTGAAAACCATCTATGTGCTGTCAACACGCATACACACCTGTATGTAAATGACTCTTTGGGTGAAAGAAGAAAGAGTGAGACAGACAGACACAGGACAGAGGGAGTGGAATGGGTGAGACAGCCTGGGAGACGTGACCAAGACATGAATGTGGACTTTGCTGGGTGGGACTTTCAAAATCTTTTATTCTCCTTTAGGTGATATGTCAACTTTTTTTTTTTTTTTTTTTTTTTTTAAAGATGACCGGTAAGGGGAACTTAACCCCATACTTGGTGTCAGCACCACGATCTGCCAGGTGAGCCACGGGTCGGCCCAAATATGTAAATATTTTTAATGTGCACATTATTTTATACTTACAAAAAGATTTACAACACATTAAATACCATCCACTGAACACTCACCTACTAACTGCAGTACATTACCTAGTTTCAACGTTCATAGACATTTATGACAAAGATAAAAGATAGTGATTATAAGCAAATCAGTAGTAGTTCAATAGGAATGAAGAATAACATTAAAAACACAGTCCTTGCACCCAGGAGCGCAGGGTGTGTCCTAAGCAGTGTTCCTCTGTCCTGTCCTTGCCCTGTGTGCAGGCACGTGTGTGTGTGTGCAAGAGTGCGTGTGCATGTGTGTGTACAAGCGTGTGTGTGCAGAGGTACGTGTGCGTGTGTGTGTTTGTGTACAGGTGTGTGTGTACAGGCGTGTGTGTGTGTGTGTGTGTGTGTGTGTGTGTGTGTGTGTATAAAGAGAGAGAGAGAATTATAAAAACAAATGGGACAAGATATAAACTATTGGTAATCTGGACAATAGATATACTAGAGTTCCTTGTATTCTTGTAGCTTTTCTGTAAGTTTAAAATTATTTTAAAGTAGAGTTACAAAAAACATTTACTCAGAGCAAACTTTTGATAAAACATGCTATTAACTACCTCATGGGTAAATGCCTGTTGTCCTACATACCCAACCGATGCGTTATCCCAACAACCTCGTATATCCTACCTTCTATGAATAATACCCTCCTGTGTCTTTGACCTGCTCCTTCTCTCCACTCCCATAGTCCCTGCCTCTGAATACTTTATCCCCTATTCTAGCCATAGCTACCATGTGATAGCTACCATGTCCCACATGACATGACTACAGCTGATTGGCTTAGGTGAGCATTTGACCCAAGATGGTCCAACCAAAGAATTTCTCCATGGTTTTTGCAGTGGGTCACAAAGGACATCCAAACCAGTTATTCTTTGGGGGGCTGTCCTCGTGTGGATTTCCCCAAAAGCAGACTCTGAAACAAGGTAGTTTGTTTCGGAGCCGATCCCAAGAAGCATGGTAAGAGAGTGTGGAAGTGAGACAGGGAAAAGAGGAAAGCAATAATAAAACGTGTTCAGTCCAACCTTGTGAGGCCTATAGACTCAAACTCACAATCATCGGCCTGAAGGATGAGGGAAGTGGGGTATTTATGCAACACTTCCCATTCCTCTTTGGCTGAAGGTTCCTCCCGGGTGTATTAATGATCTGGCTCTTTTGTCCTGTCCTACCTGCCATCCCAGCCCACTTCCCCAACGAGTGAATGTCCGCAGGCAGAAGGATGCAGGTACTTGAGGTAGGAAGCCTGGGACAGATTGGAGAACAATTCCCCAGCTCCAGGGAACCTCAGGAATGGACCGAGGGCACATGGCCAGGGCAGCAAGAGTGACTGGTATAGTGGTTAATGGTGGATGATTTCAGGAGTTGTCGGTGGGCTATGCTTCCTGCCATGTGGAGGAATCTGGTCTAGAGTGAAAGAGAAGGAAGCAGACTTGCAGAAAAAGAGGCAGTGACAGAGATGCTGACAGCAGTTGAAGCCCTGCTTCCAACTGTTCTGGAGGCCCAGACCACAGCTTTGTCTATTTAGCCCTTTCTTGGCTTCAGTGAGCAATTCAAATCACCTTTATATCTTAACAAATTTGAGTTGTGCAAAACGTGTGTTTGGTCACTAGTGAGAGGAACTAGAGCTAAAAATAATTGGAGACTTTCATAAACCGTTCACACAGTTATTTTTTAAACTTGCTTTGCTCCAGTTTTGAGGCTAACAGTTAGCAGCAGCATTCCCCTCTTCTGCCCCACTTCTCTGGCTGGTCAGTTTCATTATTATTATTTTTTTTCTTAAACAAAACAACAACCCCCCCTCCCCCCCAAAAACCCAAGACTTCTTTCACTCTTCGAAGATGCCCACAGATTTTTATTTTCCTAGATTTCACTGGCCTAAAAATGCTTTGAATACCGGGTCCTTACAGCAGGACTTGTCCCAAATCCCCATGGGGAGCCACTGTTGTGTTTATGTATGTGTCCCTGCTTCTTTCTTAATTGAAAATGTGACCTAAGTTTCCACGATACACTAATGAAATTAAACATAATAAAGAGATTTCTTGAAATGTAAAAGCTTCTCTATGACTTTTATTATTTTTTTATTATTATTTTTTAAAAGATGACCGGTAAGGGGATCTTAACCCTTGACTTGGTGTTGTGAGCACCACGCTCAGCCAGTGAGCGAACCAGCCATCCGTATATGGGATCCGAACCCGGGGCCTTGGTGTTCTCAGCACCACACTCTCCCGAGTGAGCCACGGGCCGGCCCTGACTTTTATTTTTCTATTGGTTTTCTCATCTCGGGTCCACCGGCGGGGGGCTTTTGGGGCGTTGAGGCGCCCTGGTCGACCTGGCTACTAGGTCGGCGGCGGTGGGCGGTCCCGGTTCTCGGGTTCCCGGGGGGCGGTGGCCTTTTTGCGGGTTTAGGCTCCCTGGACGTCCTTGCGGCTTGGACGGCTGCGGCGGCGGCGGCAGGCGGGATCGGGTCTCGGATCCCGGGGAGGGGGCTTTTGTTGGGGTTCAGGCTTCCTGGTCGGCCTGGCTGCTTGGACGGCGGCGGCGGTGGGCGGGACCGTGTCTTGGGTCCCCGGGCGTGGGGGCTTTTGTTCGTATTAAGGCTCCCTGGTCGGCCTGGCAGCTGGGACAACGACTGCGGCGGCAGCAGCGGTGGGCGTCCGTGTCTCAGGTAAGCAAGGGGGGGCTTTTGTTGGGGTTCACTATCCCTGGTCGGGCTGGAGCCTTGTACGACGACGGAAGCGCCGATGGGCGGGCCCCGGTCTCGGGTCCACTGGGGAGGGTGTGAGGGGTTCTTGGGGTTCAGGCTCCCTGGTCGGCCTGGCTGCTTGTACGACGGCTGCGGCGGCGGGGGCGGTGGTCGGGCCCGGATCTCGGGTCCCTGGGTGGGGGTGGTTTTGATGGGGTTCATGCTCCCTGGTTGGCCTGGCCTCTAGGTCGGCCGCGGTGGGCGGTCCCGGTTCTCGGGTTCCCGGGGGGCGGTGGCTTTTTTGCGGGTTTAGGCTCCCTGGACGTCCTTGCGGCTTGGACGGCTGCGGCGGCGGCGGCGGGCGGGATCGGGTCTCGGATCCCGGGGAGGGGGCTTTTGTTGGGGTTCAAGCTTCCTGGTTGGCCTGGCTGCTTGGACGGCGGCGGCGGTGGCGGCAGGCGGGATCGGGTCTCGGATCCCGGGGAGGAGGCTTTTGTTGGGGTTCAGGCTTCCTGGTCGGCCTGCCTGCTTGGACGAGGGCTGCGGCGGCGGCCTGGCTGCTGGGAAGGCGGCGGCGGTAGGCGGGCCCGGGTCCCCGGGTGGGGGTGTCATTTGTTGGGTTTCAGGATCCCTGGTAGTCCTGGCTGCTTGGACGGCGGCGGTGGGTGGGCCCGGGTCTTGGGTTCCCGGGGGGGCTGGGTGTTTTGGGGGTTCAGGCTCCCTGGACGTCCTTGCTGCTTGGACGGCGGCGGCGGCGGCGGCGGCGGCGGCGGTGGGCGGGCTCTGGTCTCAGGTACCCGGGGTGGGGGCTTTTGTTGGGGTTCAGGCTCCCTGGTCTGCATGGCTGCTTGAACTACGGCGATCGGCGGGCAGCGGGCGGCGTTACGCGTGTGGAGGGCGGTTCCGGGTCTCAGGTCCGCGGGAGAGGGGGTTTTGTTGAGCTTCGGGCTTCATGATCGGTTTGGATGCTTGGACGGCGGCGTCGGCGGCAGCAGCGGTGGTGGGCTGACCGGGGTCTCGGATCGCCGGAGGGGGGGCTTTTGTTTGAGTTCATGCTCCCTGGTGGGCTTGGCTGCATCAATGGCGGCGGTGGTGAGCGGTGAGCGTTGGGTGGTGAGCGGTGAGCGTTCGGTGGTGGGTGGTGGGCGGTGGGAGGGCCCGGGTTTCGGATCCCATGCGTTGGGGGTTTTTTGGGGGCGAAGGATTCCTGGTCGGCCTGGATTCTTGGAAGACGGCGGTGGGCGGGCCCGGGTCTCCGGATCCCGGTGGGGGCGTGGCTTCTTTTGAGTTTCAGGCTCCCTGGTCGGCCTGGCTTTTGGGACGGCAGCGGCAGTGGAAGGGCCCGGATCTCGGGTCCCCGGGGCGGGGGGCTTTTGTAGGGGTTCAGGATTCATGGTCGGCCTGGCTGCTTGGACGACGGCTGCGGCGGCGGCGGCGGTGGGCGGGCCCGGATCTCGGGTCCCCGGGTGGGGGTGGTTTGGATGGGGTCCATGCTCCCTGGTCGGCCTGGCTGCTTGGACGAAGGCGGCGGGGGTGGTGGGTGGGCTCGTCTCGGGTCCCTGAGGTGGGGGGAGCTTTTGCTGGGGTTCTGGTTCCCTGGACTTCCTGGAGGCTTGGACCGCGGCGAGCGCCTGACGGCAGATTGGCCGACGGGCCGGTGAGTGGGGTCCCTTGGAGGGCCGGCTTTTTGGGGGGTTTAGGCTCCATCCTGGGCCTGGCTGCTTGGACGACGGCGGCGGCGGCGATCGGCGGGCCCGTGTAACGCGTCCACGGGGGGTGCGGGGTGCGTGGCGGTTGTTGTGGTTCAGTCTCCCTGGTGGGCTTGGATGATGAGTGGCGGCGGCGGTGGGCGGAGGGCCGTGGGCGGTGGGCGGTTGGCGGGCCCGGATCTGGGGTCCCCGGGGGTGGGGCTATTGTTAGGGTTCAGGCTCCCTGGTCGGCCTGGGTTCTTGAACTACGGCGGGCGGCGGGCAGCGGGCGGCGTGCGGCGTGGGGAGGGCGGGCTCGCGTCTCGTGTCCACGGGGTGGCGTGGGGGGGTGGGGCGGCCCTTTTTACGTTTCAGGCTCCCTGGTCGGCCTGGCTGTTTGGACGACGGCGGTGGGCGTGCCCGGGTCTCGGGTTCCGGCGGGGTGTGGCTTGTTTTGGGTTTCATGCTCCCTGGACATCCTTGCTGCTTGGATGGCTGCGGCGGCGGCTGCGGTGGCGGCGGCGGCGGCGACGACGTTGGGCGTGCCTTGGTCTCGGGTCACCGGGGTGGAGGGGCTTTTGTTGGGATTCAGGCTCCCTGGACATCCTTGCTGTTGGGATGGCTGCTGCTGCTGCGGCGGCGGCGGCGGCGGAGGCGGTGGCGGGCGGCAGACGGGCCCGGGTCTCGGGATCCCGGTGGGGGCGTGGCTTCTTTTGAGTTTCAGGCTCCCTGGTTGGCCTGGCTGCTGGGTCGGCGGCGGCGATGGGCGGGCCCGGATCTCGGGTTCCCGTGGGGCGGTGGCTTTTTTGCGGGTTTAGGCTCCCTGGACGTCCTTGCGGCTTGGACGGCTGCGGCGGCGGCGGCAGGCGGGATCGGGTCTCGGATCCCGGGTAGGGGGCTTTTGTTGGGGTTCAGGCTCCCTGGTCTGCCTGGCTGCTTGAACTACCGCGAGCGGCGGGCAGAGGGCGGCGTTCCGCGTGTGGAGGGCGGGTCCGGGTCTCAGGTCCGCGAGAGAGGGTGCTTTTGTTGGGCTTCAGGCTTCATGATCGATTTGGATGCTTGGACGGCGGCGGCGGCGGCAGCAGCGGCGGCGGGCGGGCCCGGGTCTCGGGATCCCGTTGGGGGCGTGGCTTCTTTTGAGTTTCAGGCTCCCTGGTTGGCCTGGCTGCTAGGTCGGTGGCGGCGGTGGGCGGGCCCGGGTCTCGTGTTGGGGGGGGTGTGTGGCTTGTTTTGGGTTTCAGGCTCCCTGGACATCCCTCCGCACTGCAGGGCAGGGGATTACGTGAGTATATGTGCAGCGGATGGTGGGGACCCCTGGGATCCCCTGAGGAGTCGCCCACCACACAGACAGAGATGTGGCACTTGAGTCCAAACCTAAATATATATGAAGCCATTGTAAGGTTTTATGGAGGAAAGCAGTATGTGAATGCATGAAATTCCAACTGTCACATGGTGCAGAGAGGAAAAACAGGCCAAGAGCAAAAGTGACATTTTCGGGCCGACCCCGAGGCGCACTCGGGAGAGTGCAGCGCTGGGAGCGCAGCGACGCTATGGTCGCGGGTTCAGATCCTATATAGGAATGGCCGGTGGGCTCACTGGCTGAGCATGGTGTGGACGACACCAAGCCAAGGGTTGCGATCCCCTTACCGGTCACGAAAAAGACAAAAAAAAAAAAAAAAAGTGACATTCTCAAGATTATGTGACAGGAACCAGACCTGTCGTTAGTCGTATTCCATGCTACCTTCCACACCGTCATGGATTTTATCTCTAGTCTTGTTTATTAGCTGCATGTGACACCGGCCACAGGTTTTAGAGATGTTTTCTCACACGTGCCTGATGCCATCCCTAGGAAGAAGATGCTAGAATGATCACCACTGTGCAGAAGGGGAGACTGGGGAGGTCCTGAGATTCACAATGGCTTGTCCAGGGTCATATAAGTGATAAGAAGCAGGAGCTGGGGCTGAACCTACGTGTATCTCCTCCGAGATGTGATGCTGGCTGCACCCAGGCCTTGCGCAGGGGTGTGGTCAGGCAGTGTTGGTGGAAGTGTGGGCAATAGAGAGAGTTCATGGGGAAGGAGGGTCAGCAGTCAGGTACCCAGAGGGTCGTTTGCAGTCTTGTACACAGAAGAGAGGCCCGGGAAATGAGGTACCAGGAAGTGACCTCACTTCCTTGACGACAGACCCCAACAGAACTCGGAACTCGGTAACCTGGCACCCACATTCTATACACAGCCCCTTCCCCAGCTCACTTGGCCACAGGCAGAGTGAGATGTTGTGCTGTATCCCGAGGTCCCGGGGCCGTAGCCCCAGGCAGCCCTGTGCTGAGAGGCTTGTCCGATGCTTCCAGCGCTGGTTCAGCCCTCGCCCTCGACTCCTGTGGCCATTTGGCAGGAGGTCCCTAAAGGTAATGTCAGGTGGCCCAGGAGAGGGTGGTCCAGGCCAGGCCAGGCCAGCACTGTGAGCCTCCCTGGGTGACCACTCTCTCCTCCTGAGTGTGTGGGGAATGGGGATATGGGACACCGTCCCTGGGTAGGGGCCGAGTGTGGGTTGTTTATAAACCTGCTGGTCCTGGTGTGTTCACACCTCAGGTCATGGCTGGAGGGTGAAAGGGGACTGCCGGGGTGGCAACCACCACCCTGTACAGTAACCCTGGGCCCTCAGGCTGTCTCCTCATGTCGTGCCTGGGGTTAAGACTGGCCTCCAGCCCCTTCCGTCCCGTGGGTTCACGGTGCTGTCACTGTGTGTCTCTCCCCTGTCCTGTGCTAGAGTGAAGACGAGTCTTCCCTGAGCCCGGATGCCACCCACATGGTGTGGCCTGTCCCGGCAGGCACCCTGCAGAAGCGGGTGGAGCACCTGGTGCCCGCTGTCCTGGGTGGCGACCGATCTTACGTCCACACGTTTCTGCTCAGCTACAGGAACTTTGCCAGTCCTCAGCAGGTGCTGGAACTGCTTTTCCTCAGGTGAGCACTCTGGCCCTCGATCGCACAGTGTCACTAGGCCGCCTCCCGTCTGTGAGTCTTGGGGCTGTCACCACACCCTTCTGAGCCTCAGGTTCCTCCTGTGATCAGTGGCGTGGTCACAGGAACAAGCTCCAGTGGGTCCCCCATGGAAAGTGCTGCTCCTGAGTCCAGCCCTGTGGAAGGTCTGCTGGAGGGGCCACGGTCGTCCTCATTCAGGATTCCTGCAACCCCCATCAGGAAGTGTCTGTCACCCCCTCACTGACCTCGTTGACTTGGGCTTCACTGTTTTCACATTTTGACAGGAAATTTGAGATTCTATCTGCAGGCCTCTGGGTGTATTCAAAGCAGGGAGACCCGGGGCGGGCAGAGCGGCTTCAGGTGCACCCAGCTCTCTTGGGAGGAGTTGGTTGGGGTTCATTCCTTCCACAAACATTATGTGAAGCCACACTATGTGCGGTGACTTTCTGGGCACTGACCATAATCCAATGAACCAAGGAGACGGCGTTCCCTGCCCTCCTGGGCTACCATTCTAGTCAGAGGCGAGACAGTCACAATAGACATGAGAAGCAGGTAGTGCCACCATGTGGTAGATGTGACACCCTTCTGGCCTCCCCTAGGTACGAAAGCATGCTTTCTGAATTTCACGGGGATGGCAAATCCCTGAAGCAGCTCAAACGGTAAGTGGGGTTTGGGTGCAGATGGAGGGGCTCCCACCTCCACACAGCTGTGGGTGGTCTGCGGGGGCCTGTGAGTGGGGGGCTGGCAAAACTCTGGCTCCCACACATCTTATGATTCCTGCCGCAGGGCTGAGGCCTCAGGGCTTTCCCTGAGGCAGGAAAAGGAGTCAAGACGAGCTGGGGATGGGGCCCCAGGCACTGTAGGGTGTGCGAGAGCCTGGAGAGCAGAGTGAGCCCAGAGAGAACCCATCCCCACCCCCTCCCCCGCAGCCCTGCCCACACCCTCAGAACCCGTGCTGAGCCAGAGCAGGAGGTGTGCAGAGCATCCCGCTCACACTCAGGCCTGGAGCCTCCATGGGCAGGCTCATCTAGGGCTGGGGACGCAGAGTGTGGTCGGGGCCAAGAGATCGGTGTCAGTGGGAAAAGGAGATGCAGATTTTCATGCAGACACTTGGGCAGTACATCCACATGTGAGCTCAAGTTTGGGCTTTTCCAAGGGCCCTGGGTAGGCCAGGGGAGCAGAGCCTCCCTCTGTTTCCTCATTTATCAGATATTCCTGGACACCTCCTGTGTGCCAGAGAGTAATGCCCAGAGCAGACAGCACCCTCCTCGGGTGGACATGTCATTCAAGCAGGGGCGGGGCAGTGACACAGACAGAGGAGGGTGTCAGGTTTCCCTGAAGAAGGGAAGGGTGGTCACACCGGTGGTTGAAGGCTCCTCCCGTGGAGGCTTTTGCCAGCCCCTCCTTGGTCACCAGGCCCGTCTCGGCCAGGGCTGCCAGACTGGGGGTGGACATTGGAGGGGCTGGTCTATGGACAGGCAGGGCCAGAGGGTACAAGACTGCAGCTCACTCAGGGGAGCCCTGGGAGGGCAGCATAGAGGGATAGGCAAGGCCTCTGACGCTGCTACCCACTTGTCTCCCCCACTGCCATGTCCTCTGTCCTAAAGATCTGGCTGGAATTCTATTCCATTGATTTCCACGCCCCTCCTGAATTTCATTCTTTGAAGTTTCTGTCGGCCTCTGTACATGTCAACATGCTGGGTTCAGAGGTGGAGCGCAAGGCTGATCTTCTTCGGGCGCAGCTGGAGAAGCTGGAGCACCTGGAGCCTAGTGAGGCGGAGACTGAGGGTGAGGAGGGAGAGGGTGGGTGCCTGTGAGGGTTTGGGGCGGGGGCTGGGCTGGGCTGGGCTGGGCCACACAGAGCAGAGTTTCCAGAAGCAGGCTGGGGACAGGGGCACTGAGTACTCAGAACAGTCATGCAGTGTTCTGCAGTGTGGGGAGACTTCCTGAGGCTGGGTCTCTGGACTTGGGCTTCTCAGAAAGACAGTGTCATTGGAAGAGACATAGAAACTCACGTTGATATTGCCAATTGTTGTCTCTCCAGTTCCAGCTTCCGCCCAGGCTGAGCAACGGTCCCAAGAGCGTCTGCTGTGTTCAGCTCCAGCTCCAGCTCCAGCTCCAGCTCCACTGCCAGAGGCAGAGCGAGAGCAAGATCCAGAGCCCAAGCCAGAGCCGGAGGTAGAGCAGGAGCAAGATCCAGAGCAAGTGGTAGAGCAGGAGCGAGATCCAGAGCAAGAGCAAGAGAAAGATCAAGAGAAAGTGCAGGAGAAAGAGGAAGAGAAAGATCAAGAGCCAGATCAAGATCCAGAGATAGAGCTAGAGCAAGCTGACATAACCGCTTCTGAAACCTGAAAAGAATTAGAAGAAACACCAGCACCCAGGGGAGCCCTGGCTCCAGAGCTCCCACAAACACCCTCACCAGTCCCCACTCCAGATCTGTTCTTGTCCTTCCTTGACGCTGTGCTTCTCCTCGTTTTTGTCTGTGTCCTGCATCTCCTCAAATTTTTTCATCTTTTATTTTCAATAATATCCCTTGTATAAAATAAAGTGTTTTAATATTTTCAAAATTACAATTCAGTGGCATTAAGTACATTTTTAATATGGTGCAACCCTTACCACCGTTTAGTGACCGAACAGCTTCATCTACTCTGTAGCCATTTAGCCGTCACTCCCCGTCCCGCCTCTGCCAGTCCCTGACAACCACTCCATTTTCTGGGTGTGTGTGAATTTACCTACCATGGATTGTTCCTATCAGTACAGTTATGTGTTATGTGGCCTTCTGTATCTGGCTACATAATATGAGGAAGAACTGATTAATTTCCATTGTAGGTTTTTACTAAGAGGAAAATGACAGAAACATCAAAGACTCTATGTAGAAACACAGAGCCCTGACAGTTATTATTGCCATAATCTTGAAATAGGAAGTACTTTTGAATGACTAGAGAGCCAGAAGCCACAGAGGAAAATGCTGACTTGTCCTGGTCAAAACAAAAACCAGAATAATGTCAAAAGGTGAAAAGACAAACCCCAGACTGGAAGATTCTTCATGGTCAGAGAAAGGGTAATAGGCATCCTAGTGGTCCAAAGAGTTCTCATTTATCCATGTTTGTCTAGGGACTAAGGACATATTCCTGCAGTTCCAAAGGGAAGCAATTCATATGGCCAGTAAATGCCAGACATCCGCGGCCTCCCTTAGGATGACACACAGAAATTGACTCATCATTCAGATGGCATTTGCCCCATCAGTTGGGGAGGTCTGTATGTCCCGTGATGACCAGCTCCGGTGAGAATGTGGGAAGAAGAGGTCCCAGCGGATGCCCTGGGAGCCATGTTCGTAGATACCCCATCTCGGGAACAGCTCAGCAACTCCTAACAAAGTGCTCAGGCATGTCTATTTGCCAAGCAGCGGTAATCCGGGGAGGTTATTCCACAACCGCAGCTGCTCACGTTTCTGGTGAAGTGTTTTCATCACCGCAGTGGTGGAGGTAGCAAGGGGCTGGCCTTGTCTCTAACATCCTGTAGAGGGGCTGGGTGTTCAAACCTGGTCCACATGGACCGGGGAACATTGAGCGGCTGCTGAGTGTGCACAGAAATGGTTAGGTAAACATGTCAGTTTGTAGTCTGTACCGAGGGTCTCAGGTTGAAAACCATCTATGTGCTGTCAACACGCATACACACCTGTATGTAAATGACTCTTTGGGTGAAAGAAGAAAGAGTGAGACAGACAGACACAGGACAGAGGGAGTGGAATGGGTGAGACAGCCTGGGAGACGTGACCAAGACATGAATGTGGACTTTGCTGGGTGGGACTTTCAAAATCTTTTATTCTCCTTTAGGTGATATGTCAACTTTTTTTTTTTTTTTTTTTTTTTTTTTTTTAAAGATGACCGGTAAGGGGAACTTAACCCCATACTTGGTGTCAGCACCACGATCTGCCAGGTGAGCCACGGGTCGGCCCAAATATGTAAATATTTTTAATGTGCACATTATTTTATAGTTACAAAAAGATTTACAACACATTAAATACCATCCACTGAACACTCACCTACTAACTGCAGTACATTACCTAGTTTCAACGTTCATAGACATTTATGACAAAGATAAAAGATAGTGATTATAAGCAAATCAGTAGTAGTTCAATAGGAATGAAGAATAACATTAAAAACACAGTCCTTGCACCCAGGAGCGCAGGGTGTGTCCTAAGCAGTGTTCCTCTGTCCTGTCCTTGCCCTGTGTGCAGGCACGTGTGTGTGTGTGCAAGAGTGCGTGTGCATGTGTGTGTACAAGCGTGTGTGTGCAGAGGTACGTGTGCGTGTGTGTGTTTGTGTACAGGTGTGTGTGTACAGGCGTGTGTGTGTGTGTGTGTGTGTGTGTGTGTGTGTGTGTATAAAGAGAGAGAGAGAATTATAAAAACAAATGGGACAAGATATAAACTATTGGTAATCTGGACAATAGATATACTAGAGTTCCTTGTATTCTTGTAGCTTTTCTGTAAGTTTAAAATTATTTTAAAGTAGAGTTACAAAAAACATTTACTCAGAGCAAACTTTTGATAAAACATGCTATTAACTACCTCATGGGTAAATGCCTGTTGTCCTACATACCCAACCGATGCGTTATCCCAACAACCTCGTATATCCTACCTTCTATGAATAATACCCTCCTGTGTCTTTGACCTGCTCCTTCTCTCCACTCCCATAGTCCCTGCCTCTGAATACTTTATCCCCTATTCTAGCCATAGCTACCATGTGATAGCTACCATGTCCCACATGACATGACTACAGCTGATTGGCTTAGGTGAGCATTTGACCCAAGATGGTCCAACCAAAGAATTTCTCCATGGTTTTTGCAGTGGGTCACAAAGGACATCCAAACCAGTTATTCTTTGGGGGGCTGTCCTCGTGTGGATTTCCCCAAAAGCAGACTCTGAAACAAGGTAGTTTGTTTCGGAGCCGATCCCAAGAAGCATGGTAAGAGAGTGTGGAAGTGAGACAGGGAAAAGAGGAAAGCAATAATAAAACGTGTTCAGTCCAACCTTGTGAGGCCTATAGACTCAAACTCACAATCATCGGCCTGAAGGATGAGGGAAGTGGGGTATTTATGCAACACTTCCCATTCCTCTTTGGCTGAAGGTTCCTCCCGGGTGTATTAATGATCTGGCTCTTTTGTCCTGTCCTACCTGCCATCCCAGCCCACTTCCCCAACGAGTGAATGTCCGCAGGCAGAAGGATGCAGGTACTTGAGGTAGGAAGCCTGGGACAGATTGGAGAACAATTCCCCAGCTCCAGGGAACCTCAGGAATGGACCGAGGGCACATGGCCAGGGCAGCAAGAGTGACTGGTATAGTGGTTAATGGTGGATGATTTCAGGAGTTGTCGGTGGGCTATGCTTCCTGCCATGTGGAGGAATCTGGTCTAGAGTGAAAGAGAAGGAAGCAGACTTGCAGAAAAAGAGGCAGTGACAGAGATGCTGACAGCAGTTGAAGCCCTGCTTCCAACTGTTCTGGAGGCCCAGACCACAGCTTTGTCTATTTAGCCCTTTCTTGGCTTCAGTGAGCAATTCAAATCACCTTTATATCTTAACAAATTTGAGTTGTGCAAAACGTGTGTTTGGTCACTAGTGAGAGGAACTAGAGCTAAAAATAATTGGAGACTTTCATAAACCGTTCACACAGTTATTTTTTAAACTTGCTTTGCTCCAGTTTTGAGGCTAACAGTTAGCAGCAGCATTCCCCTCTTCTGCCCCACTTCTCTGGCTGGTCAGTTTCATTATTATTATTTTTTTTCTTAAACAAAACAACAACCCCCCCTCCCCCCCAAAAACCCAAGACTTCTTTCACTCTTCGAAGATGCCCACAGATTTTTATTTTCCTAGATTTCACTGGCCTAAAAATGCTTTGAATACCGGGTCCTTACAGCAGGACTTGTCCCAAATCCCCATGGGGAGCCACTGTTGTGTTTATGTATGTGTCCCTGCTTCTTTCTTAATTGAAAATGTGACCTAAGTTTCCACGATACACTAATGAAATTAAACATAATAAAGAGATTTCTTGAAATGTAAAAGCTTCTCTATGACTTTTATTTTTTTTTTATTATTATTTTTTAAAAGATGACCGGTAAGGGGATCTTAACCCTTGACTTGGTGTTGTGAGCACCACGCTCAGCCAGTGAGCGAACCGGCCATCCGTATATGGGATCCGAACCCGGGGCCTTGGTGTTCTCAGCACCACACTCTCCCGAGTGAGCCACGGGCCGGCCCTGACTTTTATTTTTCTATTGGTTTTCTCATCTCGGGTCCACCGGCGGGGGGCTTTTGGGGCGTTGAGGCGCCCTGGTCGACCTGGCTACTAGGTCGGCGGCGGTGGGCGGTCCCGGTTCTCGGGTTCCCGGGGGGCGGTGGCCTTTTTGCGGGTTTAGGCTCCCTGGACGTCCTTGCGGCTTGGACGGCTGCGGCGGCGGCGGCAGGCGGGATCGGGTCTCGGATCCCGGGGAGGGGGCTTTTGTTGGGGTTCAGGCTTCCTGGTCGGCCTGGCTGCTTGGACGGCGGCGGCGGTGGGCGGGACCGTGTCTTGGGTCCCCGGGCGTGGGGGCTTTTGTTCGTATTAAGGCTCCCTGGTCGGCCTGGCAGCTGGGACAACGACTGCGGCGGCAGCAGCGGTGGGCGTCCGTGTCTCAGGTAAGCAAGGGGGGGCTTTTGTTGGGGTTCACTATCCCTGGTCGGGCTGGAGCCTTGTACGACGACGGAAGCGCCGATGGGCGGGCCCCGGTCTCGGGTCCACTGGGGAGGGTGTGAGGGGTTCTTGGGGTTCAGGCTCCCTGGTCGGCCTGGCTGCTTGTACGACGGCTGCGGCGGCGGGGGCGGTGGGCGGGCCCGGATCTCGGGTCCCTGGGTGGGGGTGGTTTTGATGGGGTTCATGCTCCCTGGCTGGCCTGGCCTCTAGGTCGGCCGCGGTGGGCGGTCCCGGTTCTCGGGTTCCCGGGGGGCGGTGGCTTTTTTGCGGGTTTAGGCTCCCTGGACGTCCTTGCGGCTTGGACGGCTGCGGCGGCGGCGGCGGGCGGGATCGGGTCTCGGATCCCGGGGAGGGGGCTTTTGTTGGGGTTCAAGCTTCCTGGTTGGCCTGGCTGCTTGGACGGCGGCGGCGGTGGCGGCAGGCGGGATCGGGTCTCGGATCCCGGGGAGGAGGCTTTTGTTGGGGTTCAGGCTTCCTGGTCGGCCTGCCTGCTTGGACGAGGGCTGCGGCGGCGGCCTGGCTGCTGGGAAGGCGGCGGCGGTAGGCGGGCCCGGGTCCCCGGGTGGGGGTGTCATTTGTTGGGTTTCAGGATCCCTGGTAGTCCTGGCTGCTTGGACGGCGGCGGTGGGTGGGCCCGGGTCTTGGGTTCCCGGGGGGGCTGGGTGTTTTGGGGGTTCAGGCTCCCTGGACGTCCTTGCTGCTTGGACGGCGGCGGCGGCGGCGGCGGCGGCGGCGGTGGGCGGGCTCTGGTCTCAGGTACCCGGGGTGGGGGCTTTTGTTGGGGTTCAGGCTCCCTGGTCTGCATGGCTGCTTGAACTACGGCGATCGGCGGGCAGCGGGCGGCGTTACGCGTGTGGAGGGCGGTTCCGGGTCTCAGGTCCGCGGGAGAGGGGGTTTTGTTGAGCTTCGGGCTTCATGATCGGTTTGGATGCTTGGACGGCGGCGTCGGCGGCAGCAGCGGTGGTGGGCTGACCGGGGTCTCGGATCGCCGGAGGGGGGGCTTTTGTTTGAGTTCATGCTCCCTGGTGGGCTTGGCTGCATCAATGGCGGCGGTGGTGAGCGGTGAGCGTTGGGTGGTGAGCGGTGAGCGTTCGGTGGTGGGTGGTGGGCGGTGGGAGGGCCCGGGTTTCGGATCCCATGCGTTGGGGGTTTTTTGGGGGCGAAGGATTCCTGGTCGGCCTGGATTCTTGGAAGACGGCGGTGGGCGGGCCCGGGTCTCCGGATCCCGGTGGGGGCGTGGCTTCTTTTGAGTTTCAGGCTCCCTGGTCGGCCTGGCTTTTGGGACGGCAGCGGCAGTGGAAGGGCCCGGATCTCGGGTCCCCGGGGCGGGGGGCTTTTGTAGGGGTTCAGGATTCATGGTCGGCCTGGCTGCTTGGACGACGGCTGCGGCGGCGGCGGCGGTGGGCGGGCCCGGATCTCGGGTCCCCGGGTGGGGGTGGTTTTGATGGGGTCCATGCTCCCTGGTCGGCCTGGCTGCTTGGACGAAGGCGGCGGGGGTGGTGGGTGGGCTCGTCTCGGGTCCCTGAGGTGGGGGGAGCTTTTGCTGGGGTTCTGGTTCCCTGGACTTCCTGGAGGCTTGGACCGCGGCGAGCGCCTGACGGCAGATTGGCCGACGGGCCGGTGAGTGGGGTCCCTTGGAGGGCCGGCTTTTTGGGGGGTTCAGGCTCCATCCTGGGCCTGGCTGCTTGGACGACGGCGGCGGCGGCGATCGGCGGGCCCGTGTAACGCGTCCACGGGGGGTGCGGGGTGCGTGGCGGTTGTTGTGGTTCAGTCTCCCTGGTGGGCTTGGATGATGAGTGGCGGCGGCGGTGGGCGGAGGGCCGTGGGCGGTGGGCGGTTGGCGGGCCCGGATCTGGGGTCCCCGGGGGTGGGGCTATTGTTAGGGTTCAGGCTCCCTGGTCGGCCTGGGTTCTTGAACTACGGCGGGCGGCGGGCAGCGGGCGGCGTGCGGCGTGGGGAGGGCGGGCTCGCGTCTCGTGTCCACGGGGTGGCGTGGGGGGGTGGGGCGGCCCTTTTTACGTTTCAGGCTCCCTGGTCGGCCTGGCTGTTTGGACGACGGCGGTGGGCGTGCCCGGGTCTCGGGTTCCGGCGGGGTGTGGCTTGTTTTGGGTTTCATGCTCCCTGGACATCCTTGCTGCTTGGATGGCTGCGGCGGCGGCTGCGGTGGCGGCGGCGGCGGCGACGACGTTGGGCGTGCCTTGGTCTCGGGTCACCGGGGGGGAGGGGCTTTTGTTGGGATTCAGGCTCCCTGGACATCCTTGCTGTTGGGATGGCTGCTGCTGCTGCTGCGGCGGCGGCGGCGGAGGCGGTGGCGGGCGGCAGACGGGCCCGGGTCTCGGGATCCCGGTGGGGGCGTGGCTTCTTTTGAGTTTCAGGCTCCCTGGTTGGCCTGGCTGCTGGGTCGGCGGCGGCGATGGGCGGGCCCGGATCTCGGGTTCCCGTGGGGCGGTGGCTTTTTTGCGGGTTTAGGCTCCCTGGACGTCCTTGCGGCTTGGACGGCTGCGGCGGCGGCGGCAGGCGGGATCGGGTCTCGGATCCCGGGTAGGGGGCTTTTGTTGGGGTTCAGGCTCCCTGGTCTGCCTGGCTGCTTGAACTACCGCGAGCGGCGGGCAGAGGGCGGCGTTCCGCGTGTGGAGGGCGGGTCCGGGTCTCAGGTCCGCGAGAGAGGGTGCTTTTGTTGGGCTTCAGGCTTCATGATCGATTTGGATGCTTGGACGGCGGCGGCGGCGGCAGCAGCGGCGGCGGGCGGGCCCGGGTCTCGGGATCCCGTTGGGGGCGTGGCTTCTTTTGAGTTTCAGGCTCCCTGGTTGGCCTGGCTGCTAGGTCGGTGGCGGCGGTGGGCGGGCCCGGGTCTCGTGTTGGGGGGGGTGTGTGGCTTGTTTTGGGTTTCAGGCTCCCTGGACATCCCTCCGCACTGCAGGGCAGGGGATTACGTGAGTATATGTGCAGCGGATGGTGGGGACCCCTGGGATCCCCTGAGGAGTCGCCCACCACACAGACAGAGATGTGGCACTTGAGTCCAAACCTAAATATATATGAAGCCATTGTAAGGTTTTATGGAGGAAAGCAGTATGTGAATGCATGAAATTCCAACTGTCACATGGTGCAGAGAGGAAAAACAGGCCAAGAGCAAAAGTGACATTTTCGGGCCGACCCCGAGGCACACTCGGGAGAGTGCAGCGCTGGGAGCGCAGCGACGCTATGGTCGCGGGTTCAGATCCTATATAGGAATGGCCGGTGGGCTCACTGGCTGAGCATGGTGTGGACGACACCAAGCCAAGGGTTGCGATCCCCTTACCGGTCACGAAAAAGACAAAAAAAAAAAAAAAAAAGTGACATTCTCAAGATTATGTGACAGGAACCAGACCTGTCGTTAGTCGTATTCCATGCTACCTTCCACACCGTCATGGATTTTATCTCTAGTCTTGTTTATTAGCTGCATGTGACACCGGCCACAGGTTTTAGAGATGTTTTCTCACACGTGCCTGATGCCATCCCTAGGAAGAAGATGCTAGAATGATCACCACTGTGCAGAAGGGGAGACTGGGGAGGTCCTGAGATTCACAATGGCTTGTCCAGGGTCATATAAGTGATAAGAAGCAGGAGCTGGGGCTGAACCTACGTGTATCTCCTCCGAGATGTGATGCTGGCTGCACCCAGGCCTTGCGCAGGGGTGTGGTCAGGCAGTGTTGGTGGAAGTGTGGGCAATAGAGAGAGTTCATGGGGAAGGAGGGTCAGCAGTCAGGTACCCAGAGGGTCGTTTGCAGTCTTGTACACAGAAGAGAGGCCCGGGAAATGAGGTACCAGGAAGTGACCTCACTTCCTTGACGACAGACCCCAACAGAACTCGGAACTCGGTAACCTGGCACCCACATTCTATACACAGCCCCTTCCCCAGCTCACTTGGCCACAGGCAGAGTGAGATGTTGTGCTGTATCCCGAGGTTCCGGGGCCGTAGCCCCAGGCAGCCCTGTGCTGAGAGGCTTGTCCGATGCTTCCAGCGCTGGTTCAGCCCTCGCCCTCGACTCCTGTGGCCATTTGGCAGGAGGTCCCTAAAGGTAATGTCAGGTGGCCCAGGAGAGGGTGGTCCAGGCCAGGCCAGGCCAGCACTGTGAGCCTCCCTGGGTGACCACTCTCTCCTTCTGAGTGTGTGGGGAATGGGGATATGGGACACCGTCCCTGGGTAGGGGCCGAGTGTGGGTTGTTTATAAACCTGCTGGTCCTGGTGTGTTCACACCTCAGGTCATGGCTGGAGGGTGAAAGGGGACTGCCGGGGTGGCAACCACCACCCTGTACAGTAACCCTGGGCCCTCAGGCTGTCTCCTCATGTCGTGCCTGGGGTTAAGACTGGCCTCCAGCCCCTTCCGTCCCGTGGGTTCACGGTGCTGTCACTGTGTGTCTCTCCCCTGTCCTGTGCTAGAGTGAAGACGAGTCTTCCCTGAGCCCGGATGCCACCCACATGGTGTGGCCTGTCCCGGCAGGCACCCTGCAGAAGCGGGTGGAGCACCTGGTGCCCGCTGTCCTGGGTGGCGACCGATCTTACGTCCACACGTTTCTGCTCAGCTACAGGAACTTTGCCAGTCCTCAGCAGGTGCTGGAACTGCTTTTCCTCAGGTGAGCACTCTGGCCCTCGATCGCACAGTGTCACTAGGCCGCCTCCCGTCTGTGAGTCTTGGGGCTGTCACCACACCCTTCTGAGCCTCAGGTTCCTCCTGTGATCAGTGGCGTGGTCACAGGAACAAGCTCCAGTGGGTCCCCCATGGAAAGTGCTGCTCCTGAGTCCAGCCCTGTGGAAGGTCTGCTGGAGGGGCCACGGTCGTCCTCATTCAGGATTCCTGCAACCCCCATCAGGAAGTGTCTGTCACCCCCTCACTGACCTCGTTGACTTGGGCTTCACTGTTTTCACATTTTGACAGGAAATTTGAGATTCTATCTGCAGGCCTCTGGGTGTATTCAAAGCAGGGAGACCCGGGGCGGGCAGAGCGGCTTCAGGTGCACCCAGCTCTCTTGGGAGGAGTTGGTTGGGGTTCATTCCTTCCACAAACATTATGTGAAGCCACACTATGTGCGGTGACTTTCTGGGCACTGACCATAATCCAATGAACCAAGGAGACGGCGTTCCCTGCCCTCCTGGGCTACCATTCTAGTCAGAGGCGAGACAGTCACAGTAGACATGAGAAGCAGGTAGTGCCACCATGTGGTAGATGTGACACCCTTCTGGCCTCCCCTAGGTACGAAAGCATGCTTTCTGAATTTCACGGGGATGGCAAATCCCTGAAGCAGCTCAAACGGTAAGTGGGGTTTGGGTGCAGATGGAGGGGCTCCCACCTCCACACAGCTGTGGGTGGTCTGCGGGGGCCTGTGAGTGGGGGGCTGGCAAAACTCTGGCTCCCACACATCTTATGATTCCTGCCGCAGGGCTGAGGCCTCAGGGCTTTCCCTGAGGCAGGAAAAGGAGTCAAGACGAGCTGGGGATGGGGCCCCAGGCACTGTAGGGTGTGCGAGAGCCTGGAGAGCAGAGTGAGCCCAGAGAGAACCCATCCCCACCCCCTCCCCCGCAGCCCTGCCCACACCCTCAGAACCCGTGCTGAGCCAGAGCAGGAGGTGTGCAGAGCATCCCGCTCACACTCAGGCCTGGAGCCTCCATGGGCAGGCTCATCTAGGGCTGGGGACGCAGAGTGTGGTCGGGGCCAAGAGATCGGTGTCAGTGGGAAAAGGAGATGCAGATTTTCATGCAGACACTTGGGCAGTACATCCACATGTGAGCTCAAGTTTGGGCTTTTCCAAGGGCCCTGGGTAGGCCAGGGGAGCAGAGCCTCCCTCTGTTTCCTCATTTATCAGATATTCCTGGACACCTCCTGTGTGCCAGAGAGTAATGCCCAGAGCAGACAGCACCCTCCTCGGGTGGACATGTCATTCAAGCAGGGGCGGGGCAGTGACACAGACAGAGGAGGGTGTCAGGTTTCCCTGAAGAAGGGAAGGGTGGTCACACCGGTGGTTGAAGGCTCCTCCCGTGGAGGCTTTTGCCAGCCCCTCCTTGGTCACCAGGCCCGTCTCGGCCAGGGCTGCCAGACTGGGGGTGGACATTGGAGGGGCTGGTCTATGGACAGGCAGGGCCAGAGGGTACAAGACTGCAGCTCACTCAGGGGAGCCCTGGGAGGGCAGCATAGAGGGATAGGCAAGGCCTCTGACGCTGCTACCCACTTGTCTCCCCCACTGCCATGTCCTCTGTCCTAAAGATCTGGCTGGAATTCTATTCCATTGATTTCCACGCCCCTCCTGAATTTCATTCTTTGAAGTTTCTGTCGGCCTCTGTACATGTCAACATGCTGGGTTCAGAGGTGGAGCGCAAGGCTGATCTTCTTCGGGCGCAGCTGGAGAAGCTGGAGCACCTGGAGCCTAGTGAGGCGGAGACTGAGGGTGAGGAGGGAGAGGGTGGGTGCCTGTGAGGGTTTGGGGCGGGGGCTGGGCTGGGCTGGGCCACACAGAGCAGAGTTTCCAGAAGCAGGCTGGGGACAGGGGCACTGAGTACTCAGAACAGTCATGCAGTGTTCTGCAGTGTGGGGAGACTTCCTGAGGCTGGGTCTCTGGACTTGGGCTTCTCAGAAAGACAGTGTCATTGGAAGAGACATAGAAACTCACGTTGATATTGCCAATTGTTGTCTCTCCAGTTCCAGCTTCCGCCCAGGCTGAGCAACGGTCCCAAGAGCGTCTGCTGTGTTCAGCTCCAGCTCCAGCTCCAGCTCCAGCTCCACTGCCAGAGGCAGAGCGAGAGCAAGATCCAGAGCCCAAGCCAGAGCCGGAGGTAGAGCAGGAGCAAGATCCAGAGCAAGTGGTAGAGCAGGAGCGAGATCCAGAGCAAGAGCAAGAGAAAGATCAAGAGAAAGTGCAGGAGAAAGAGGAAGAGAAAGATCAAGAGCCAGATCAAGATCCAGAGATAGAGCTAGAGCAAGCTGACATAACCGCTTCTGAAACCTGAAAAGAATTAGAAGAAACACCAGCACCCAGGGGAGCCCTGGCTCCAGAGCTCCCACAAACACCCTCACCAGTCCCCACTCCAGATCTGTTCTTGTCCTTCCTTGACGCTGTGCTTCTCCTCGTTTTTGTCTGTGTCCTGCATCTCCTCAAATTTTTTCATCTTTTATTTTCAATAATATCCCTTGTATAAAATAAAGTGTTTTAATATTTTCAAAATTACAATTCAGTGGCATTAAGTACATTTTTAATATGGTGCAACCCTTACCACCGTTTAGTGACTGAACAGCTTCATCTACTCTGTAGCCATTTAGCCGTCACTCCCCGTCCCGCCTCTGCCAGTCCCTGACAACCACTCCATTTTCTGGGTGTGTGTGAATTTACCTACCATGGATTGTTCCTATCAGTACAGTTATGTGTTATGTGGCCTTCTGTATCTGGCTACATAATATGAGGAAGAACTGATTAATTTCCATTGTAGGTTTTTACTAAGAGGAAAATGACAGAAACATCAAAGACTCTATGTAGAAACACAGAGCCCTGACAGTTATTATTGCCATAATCTTGAAATAGGAAGTACTTTTGAATGACTAGAGAGCCAGAAGCCACAGAGGAAAATGCTGACTTGTCCTGGTCAAAACAAAAACCAGAATAATGTCAAAAGGTGAAAAGACAAACCCCAGACTGGAAGATTCTTCATGGTCAGAGAAAGGGTAATAGGCATCCTAGTGGTCCAAAGAGTTCTCATTTATCCATGTTTGTCTAGGGACTAAGGACATATTCCTGCAGTTCCAAAGGGAAGCAATTCATATGGCCAGTAAATGCCAGACATCCGCGGCCTCCCTTAGGATGACACACAGAAATTGACTCATCATTCAGATGGCATTTGCCCCATCAGTTGGGGAGGTCTGTATGTCCCGTGATGACCAGCTCCGGTGAGAATGTGGGAAGAAGAGGTCCCAGCGGATGCCCTGGGAGCCATGTTCGTAGATACCTCATCTCGGGAACAGCTCAGCAACTCCTAACAAAGTGCTCAGGCATGTCTATTTGCCAAGCAGCGGTAATCCGGGGAGGTTATTCCACAACCGCAGCTGCTCACGTTTCTGGTGAAGTGTTTTCATCACCGCAGTGGTGGAGGTAGCAAGGGGCTGGCCTTGTCTCTAACATCCTGTAGAGGGGCTGGGTGTTCAAACCTGGTCCACATGGACCGGGGAACATTGAGCGGCTGCTGAGTGTGCACAGAAATGGTTAGGTAAACATGTCAGTTTGTAGTCTGTACCGAGGGTCTCAGGTTGAAAACCATCTATGTGCTGTCAACACGCATACACACCTGTATGTAAATGACTCTTTGGGTGAAAGAAGAAAGAGTGAGACAGACAGACACAGGACAGAGGGAGTGGAATGGGTGAGACAGCCTGGGAGACGTGACCAAGACATGAATGTGGACTTTGCTGGGTGGGACTTTCAAAATCTTTTATTCTCCTTTAGGTGATATGTCAACTTTTTTTTTTTTTTTTTTTTTTTTTTTTTTAAAGATGACCGGTAAGGGGAACTTAACCCCATACTTGGTGTCAGCACCACGATCTGCCAGGTGAGCCACGGGTCGGCCCAAATATGTAAATATTTTTAATGTGCACATTATTTTATAGTTACAAAAAGATTTACAACACATTAAATACCATCCACTGAACACTCACCTACTAACTGCAGTACATTACCTAGTTTCAACGTTCATAGACATTTATGACAAAGATAAAAGATAGTGATTATAAGCAAATCAGTAGTAGTTCAATAGGAATGAAGAATAACATTAAAAACACAGTCCTTGCACCCAGGAGCGCAGGGTGTGTCCTAAGCAGTGTTCCTCTGTCCTGTCCTTGCCCTGTGTGCAGGCACGTGTGTGTGTGTGCAAGAGTGCGTGTGCATGTGTGTGTACAAGCGTGTGTGTGCAGAGGTACGTGTGCGTGTGTGTGTTTGTGTACAGGTGTGTGTGTACAGGCGTGTGTGTGTGTGTGTGTGTGTGTGTGTGTGTGTGTGTGTATAAAGAGAGAGAGAGAATTATAAAAACAAATGGGACAAGATATAAACTATTGGTAATCTGGACAATAGATATACTAGAGTTCCTTGTATTCTTGTAGCTTTTCTGTAAGTTTAAAATTATTTTAAAGTAGAGTTACAAAAAACATTTACTCAGAGCAAACTTTTGATAAAACATGCTATTAACTACCTCATGGGTAAATGCCTGTTGTCCTACATACCCAACCGATGCGTTATCCCAACAACCTCGTATATCCTACCTTCTATGAATAATACCCTCCTGTGTCTTTGACCTGCTCCTTCTCTCCACTCCCATAGTCCCTGCCTCTGAATACTTTATCCCCTATTCTAGCCATAGCTACCATGTGATAGCTACCATGTCCCACATGACATGACTACAGCTGATTGGCTTAGGTGAGCATTTGACCCAAGATGGTCCAACCAAAGAATTTCTCCATGGTTTTTGCAGTGGGTCACAAAGGACATCCAAACCAGTTATTCTTTGGGGGGCTGTCCTCGTGTGGATTTCCCCAAAAGCAGACTCTGAAACAAGGTAGTTTGTTTCGGAGCCGATCCCAAGAAGCATGGTAAGAGAGTGTGGAAGTGAGACAGGGAAAAGAGGAAAGCAATAATAAAACGTGTTCAGTCCAACCTTGTGAGGCCTATAGACTCAAACTCACAATCATCGGCCTGAAGGATGAGGGAAGTGGGGTATTTATGCAACACTTCCCATTCCTCTTTGGCTGAAGGTTCCTCCCGGGTGTATTAATGATCTGGCTCTTTTGTCCTGTCCTACCTGCCATCCCAGCCCACTTCCCCAACGAGTGAATGTCCGCAGGCAGAAGGATGCAGGTACTTGAGGTAGGAAGCCTGGGACAGATTGGAGAACAATTCCCCAGCTCCAGGGAACCTCAGGAATGGACCGAGGGCACATGGCCAGGGCAGCAAGAGTGACTGGTATAGTGGTTAATGGTGGATGATTTCAGGAGTTGTCGGTGGGCTATGCTTCCTGCCATGTGGAGGAATCTGGTCTAGAGTGAAAGAGAAGGAAGCAGACTTGCAGAAAAAGAGGCAGTGACAGAGATGCTGACAGCAGTTGAAGCCCTGCTTCCAACTGTTCTGGAGGCCCAGACCACAGCTTTGTCTATTTAGCCCTTTCTTGGCTTCAGTGAGCAATTCAAATCACCTTTATATCTTAACAAATTTGAGTTGTGCAAAACGTGTGTTTGGTCACTAGTGAGAGGAACTAGAGCTAAAAATAATTGGAGACTTTCATAAACCGTTCACACAGTTATTTTTTAAACTTGCTTTGCTCCAGTTTTGAGGCTAACAGTTAGCAGCAGCATTCCCCTCTTCTGCCCCACTTCTCTGGCTGGTCAGTTTCATTATTATTTTTTTTTTTCTTAAACAAAACAACAACCCCCCCTCCCCCCCAAAAACCCAAGACTTCTTTCACTCTTCGAAGATGCCCACAGATTTTTATTTTCCTAGATTTCGCTGGCCTAAAAATGCTTTGAATACCGGGTCCTTACAGCAGGACTTGTCCCAAATCCCCATGGGGAGCCACTGTTGTGTTTATGTATGTGTCCCTGCTTCTTTCTTAATTGAAAATGTGACCTAAGTTTCCACGATACACTAATGAAATTAAACATAATAAAGAGATTTCTTGAAATGTAAAAGCTTCTCTATGACTTTTATTTTTTTTTTATTATTATTTTTTAAAAGATGACCGGTAAGGGGATCTTAACCCTTGACTTGGTGTTGTGAGCACCACGCTCAGCCAGTGAGTGAACCGGCCATCCGTATATGGGATCCGAACCCGGGGCCTTGGTGTTCTCAGCACCACACTCTCCCGAGTGAGCCACGGGCCGGCCCTGACTTTTATTTTTCTATTGGTTTTCTCATCTCGGGTCCACCGGCGGGGGGCTTTTGGGGCGTTGAGGCGCCCTGGTCGACCTGGCTACTAGGTCGGCGGCGGTGGGCGGTCCCGGTTCTCGGGTTCCCGGGGGGCGGTGGCCTTTTTGCGGGTTTAGGCTCCCTGGACGTCCTTGCGGCTTGGACGGCTGCGGCGGCGGCGGCAGGCGGGATCGGGTCTCGGATCCCGGGGAGGGGGCTTTTGTTGGGGTTCAGGCTTCCTGGTCGGCCTGGCTGCTTGGACGGCGGCGGCGGTGGGCGGGACCGTGTCTTGGGTCCCCGGGCGTGGGGGCTTTTGTTCGTATTAAGGCTCCCTGGTCGGCCTGGCAGCTGGGACAACGACTGCGGCGGCAGCAGCGGTGGGCGTCCGTGTCTCAGGTAAGCAAGGGGGGGCTTTTGTTGGGGTTCACTATCCCTGGTCGGGCTGGAGCCTTGTACGACGACGGAAGCGCCGATGGGCGGGCCCCGGTCTCGGGTCCACTGGGGAGGGTGTGAGGGGTTCTTGGGGTTCAGGCTCCCTGGTCGGCCTGGCTGCTTGTACGACGGCTGCGGCGGCGGGGGCGGTGGGCGGGCCCGGATCTCGGGTCCCTGGGTGGGGGTGGTTTTGATGGGGTTCATGCTCCCTGGCTGGCCTGGCCTCTAGGTCGGCCGCGGTGGGCGGTCCCGGTTCTCGGGTTCCCGGGGGGCGGTGGCTTTTTTGCGGGTTTAGGCTCCCTGGACGTCCTTGCGGCTTGGACGGCTGCGGCGGCGGCGGCGGGCGGGATCGGGTCTCGGATCCCGGGGAGGGGGCTTTTGTTGGGGTTCAAGCTTCCTGGTTGGCCTGGCTGCTTGGACGGCGGCGGCGGTGGCGGCAGGCGGGATCGGGTCTCGGATCCCGGGGAGGAGGCTTTTGTTGGGGTTCAGGCTTCCTGGTCGGCCTGCCTGCTTGGACGAGGGCTGCGGCGGCGGCCTGGCTGCTGGGAAGGCGGCGGCGGTAGGCGGGCCCGGGTCCCCGGGTGGGGGTGTCATTTGTTGGGTTTCAGGATCCCTGGTAGTCCTGGCTGCTTGGACGGCGGCGGTGGGTGGGCCCGGGTCTTGGGTTCCCGGGGGGGCTGGGTGTTTTGGGGGTTCAGGCTCCCTGGACGTCCTTGCTGCTTGGACGGCGGCGGCGGCGGCGGTGGGCGGGCTCTGGTCTCAGGTACCCGGGGTGGGGGCTTTTGTTGGGGTTCAGGCTCCCTGGTCTGCATGGCTGCTTGAACTACGGCGATCGGCGGGCAGCGGGCGGCGTTACGCGTGTGGAGGGCGGTTCCGGGTCTCAGGTCCGCGGGAGAGGGGGTTTTGTTGAGCTTCGGGCTTCATGATCGGTTTGGATGCTTGGACGGCGGCGTCGGCGGCAGCAGCGGTGGTGGGCTGACCGGGGTCTCGGATCGCCGGAGGGGGGGCTTTTGTTTGAGTTCATGCTCCCTGGTGGGCTTGGCTGCATCAATGGCGGCGGTGGTGAGCGGTGAGCGTTGGGTGGTGAGCGGTGAGCGTTCGGTGGTGGGTGGTGGGCGGTGGGAGGGCCCGGGTTTCGGATCCCATGCGTTGGGGGTTTTTTGGGGGCGAAGGATTCCTGGTCGGCCTGGATTCTTGGAAGACGGCGGTGGGCGGGCCCGGGTCTCCGGATCCCGGTGGGGGCGTGGCTTCTTTTGAGTTTCAGGCTCCCTGGTCGGCCTGGCTTTTGGGACGGCAGCGGCAGTGGAAGGGCCCGGATCTCGGGTCCCCGGGGCGGGGGGCTTTTGTAGGGGTTCAGGATTCATGGTCGGCCTGGCTGCTTGGACGACGGCTGCGGCGGCGGCGGCGGTGGGCGGGCCCGGATCTCGGGTCCCCGGGTGGGGGTGGTTTTGATGGGGTCCATGCTCCCTGGTCGGCCTGGCTGCTTGGACGAAGGCGGCGGGGGTGGTGGGTGGGCTCGTCTCGGGTCCCTGAGGTGGGGGGAGCTTTTGCTGGGGTTCTGGTTCCCTGGACTTCCTGGAGGCTTGGACCGCGGCGAGCGCCTGACGGCAGATTGGCCGACGGGCCGGTGAGTGGGGTCCCTTGGAGGGCCGGCTTTTTGGGGGGTTCAGGCTCCATCCTGGGCCTGGCTGCTTGGACGACGGCGGCGGCGGCGATCGGCGGGCCCGTGTAACGCGTCCACGGGGGGTGCGGGGTGCGTGGCGGTTGTTGTGGTTCAGTCTCCCTGGTGGGCTTGGATGATGAGTGGCGGCGGCGGTGGGCGGAGGGCCGTGGGCGGTGGGCGGTTGGCGGGCCCGGATCTGGGGTCCCCGGGGGTGGGGCTATTGTTAGGGTTCAGGCTCCCTGGTCGGCCTGGGTTCTTGAACTACGGCGGGCGGCGGGCAGCGGGCGGCGTGCGGCGTGGGGAGGGCGGGCTCGCGTCTCGTGTCCACGGGGTGGCGTGGGGGGGTGGGGCGGCCCTTTTTACGTTTCAGGCTCCCTGGTCGGCCTGGCTGTTTGGACGACGGCGGTGGGCGTGCCCGGGTCTCGGGTTCCGGCGGGGTGTGGCTTGTTTTGGGTTTCATGCTCCCTGGACATCCTTGCTGCTTGGATGGCTGCGGCGGCGGCTGCGGTGGCGGCGGCGGCGGCGACGACGTTGGGCGTGCCTTGGTCTCGGGTCACCGGGGGGGAGGGGCTTTTGTTGGGATTCAGGCTCCCTGGACATCCTTGCTGTTGGGATGGCTGCTGCTGCTGCTGCGGCGGCGGCGGCGGAGGCGGTGGCGGGCGGCAGACGGGCCCGGGTCTCGGGATCCCGGTGGGGGCGTGGCTTCTTTTGAGTTTCAGGCTCCCTGGTTGGCCTGGCTGCTGGGTCGGCGGCGGCGATGGGCGGGCCCGGATCTCGGGTTCCCGTGGGGCGGTGGCTTTTTTGCGGGTTTAGGCTCCCTGGACGTCCTTGCGGCTTGGACGGCTGCGGCGGCGGCGGCAGGCGGGATCGGGTCTCGGATCCCGGGTAGGGGGCTTTTGTTGGGGTTCAGGCTCCCTGGTCTGCCTGGCTGCTTGAACTACCGCGAGCGGCGGGCAGAGGGCGGCGTTCCGCGTGTGGAGGGCGGGTCCGGGTCTCAGGTCCGCGAGAGAGGGTGCTTTTGTTGGGCTTCAGGCTTCATGATCGATTTGGATGCTTGGACGGCGGCGGCGGCGGCAGCAGCGGCGGCGGGCGGGCCCGGGTCTCGGGATCCCGTTGGGGGCGTGGCTTCTTTTGAGTTTCAGGCTCCCTGGTTGGCCTGGCTGCTAGGTCGGTGGCGGCGGTGGGCGGGCCCGGGTCTCGTGTTGGGGGGGGTGTGTGGCTTGTTTTGGGTTTCAGGCTCCCTGGACATCCCTCCGCACTGCAGGGCAGGGGATTACGTGAGTATATGTGCAGCGGATGGTGGGGACCCCTGGGATCCCCTGAGGAGTCGCCCACCACACAGACAGAGATGTGGCACTTGAGTCCAAACCTAAATATATATGAAGCCATTGTAAGGTTTTATGGAGGAAAGCAGTATGTGAATGCATGAAATTCCAACTGTCACATGGTGCAGAGAGGAAAAACAGGCCAAGAGCAAAAGTGACATTTTCGGGCCGACCCCGAGGCACACTCGGGAGAGTGCAGCGCTGGGAGCGCAGCGACGCTATGGTCGCGGGTTCAGATCCTATATAGGAATGGCCGGTGGGCTCACTGGCTGAGCATGGTGTGGACGACACCAAGCCAAGGGTTGCGATCCCCTTACCGGTCACGAAAAAGACAAAAAAAAAAAAAAAAAAGTGACATTCTCAAGATTATGTGACAGGAACCAGACCTGTCGTTAGTCGTATTCCATGCTACCTTCCACACCGTCATGGATTTTATCTCTAGTCTTGTTTATTAGCTGCATGTGACACCGGCCACAGGTTTTAGAGATGTTTTCTCACACGTGCCTGATGCCATCCCTAGGAAGAAGATGCTAGAATGATCACCACTGTGCAGAAGGGGAGACTGGGGAGGTCCTGAGATTCACAATGGCTTGTCCAGGGTCATATAAGTGATAAGAAGCAGGAGCTGGGGCTGAACCTACGTGTATCTCCTCCGAGATGTGATGCTGGCTGCACCCAGGCCTTGCGCAGGGGTGTGGTCAGGCAGTGTTGGTGGAAGTGTGGGCAATAGAGAGAGTTCATGGGGAAGGAGGGTCAGCAGTCAGGTACCCAGAGGGTCGTTTGCAGTCTTGTACACAGAAGAGAGGCCCGGGAAATGAGGTACCAGGAAGTGACCTCACTTCCTTGACGACAGACCCCAACAGAACTCGGAACTCGGTAACCTGGCACCCACATTCTATACACAGCCCCTTCCCCAGCTCACTTGGCCACAGGCAGAGTGAGATGTTGTGCTGTATCCCGAGGTTCCGGGGCCGTAGCCCCAGGCAGCCCTGTGCTGAGAGGCTTGTCCGATGCTTCCAGCGCTGGTTCAGCCCTCGCCCTCGACTCCTGTGGCCATTTGGCAGGAGGTCCCTAAAGGTAATGTCAGGTGGCCCAGGAGAGGGTGGTCCAGGCCAGGCCAGGCCAGCACTGTGAGCCTCCCTGGGTGACCACTCTCTCCTTCTGAGTGTGTGGGGAATGGGGATATGGGACACCGTCCCTGGGTAGGGGCCGAGTGTGGGTTGTTTATAAACCTGCTGGTCCTGGTGTGTTCACACCTCAGGTCATGGCTGGAGGGTGAAAGGGGACTGCCGGGGTGGCAACCACCACCCTGTACAGTAACCCTGGGCCCTCAGGCTGTCTCCTCATGTCGTGCCTGGGGTTAAGACTGGCCTCCAGCCCCTTCCGTCCCGTGGGTTCACGGTGCTGTCACTGTGTGTCTCTCCCCTGTCCTGTGCTAGAGTGAAGCACTGTGTGTCTCTCCCCTGTCCTGTGCTAGAGTGAAGACGAGTCTTCCCTGAGCCCGGATGCCACCCACATGGTGTGGCCTGTCCCGGCAGGCACCCTGCAGAAGCGGGTGGAGCACCTGGTGCCCGCTGTCCTGGGTGGCGACCGATCTTACGTCCACACGTTTCTGCTCAGCTACAGGAACTTTGCCAGTCCTCAGCAGGTGCTGGAACTGCTTTTCCTCAGGTGAGCACTCTGGCCCTCGATCGCACAGTGTCACTAGGCCGCCTCCCGTCTGTGAGTCTTGGGGCTGTCACCACACCCTTCTGAGCCTCAGGTTCCTCCTGTGATCAGTGGCGTGGTCACAGGAACAAGCTCCAGTGGGTCCCCCATGGAAAGTGCTGCTCCTGAGTCCAGCCCTGTGGAAGGTCTGCTGGAGGGGCCACGGTCGTCCTCATTCAGGATTCCTGCAACCCCCATCAGGAAGTGTCTGTCACCCCCTCACTGACCTCGTTGACTTGGGCTTCACTGTTTTCACATTTTGACAGGAAATTTGAGATTCTATCTGCAGGCCTCTGGGTGTATTCAAAGCAGGGAGACCCGGGGCGGGCAGAGCGGCTTCAGGTGCACCCAGCTCTCTTGGGAGGAGTTGGTTGGGGTTCATTCCTTCCACAAACATTATGTGAAGCCACACTATGTGCGGTGACTTTCTGGGCACTGACCATAATCCAATGAACCAAGGAGACGGCGTTCCCTGCCCTCCTGGGCTACCATTCTAGTCAGAGGCGAGACAGTCACAGTAGACATGAGAAGCAGGTAGTGCCACCATGTGGTAGATGTGACACCCTTCTGGCCTCCCCTAGGTACGAAAGCATGCTTTCTGAATTTCACGGGGATGGCAAATCCCTGAAGCAGCTCAAACGGTAAGTGGGGTTTGGGTGCAGATGGAGGGGCTCCCACCTCCACACAGCTGTGGGTGGTCTGCGGGGGCCTGTGAGTGGGGGGCTGGCAAAACTCTGGCTCCCACACATCTTATGATTCCTGCCGCAGGGCTGAGGCCTCAGGGCTTTCCCTGAGGCAGGAAAAGGAGTCAAGACGAGCTGGGGATGGGGCCCCAGGCACTGTAGGGTGTGCGAGAGCCTGGAGAGCAGAGTGAGCCCAGAGAGAACCCATCCCCACCCCCTCCCCCGCAGCCCTGCCCACACCCTCAGAACCCGTGCTGAGCCAGAGCAGGAGGTGTGCAGAGCATCCCGCTCACACTCAGGCCTGGAGCCTCCATGGGCAGGCTCATCTAGGGCTGGGGACGCAGAGTGTGGTCGGGGCCAAGAGATCGGTGTCAGTGGGAAAAGGAGATGCAGATTTTCATGCAGACACTTGGGCAGTACATCCACATGTGAGCTCAAGTTTGGGCTTTTCCAAGGGCCCTGGGTAGGCCAGGGGAGCAGAGCCTCCCTCTGTTTCCTCATTTATCAGATATTCCTGGACACCTCCTGTGTGCCAGAGAGTAATGCCCAGAGCAGACAGCACCCTCCTCGGGTGGACATGTCATTCAAGCAGGGGCGGGGCAGTGACACAGACAGAGGAGGGTGTCAGGTTTCCCTGAAGAAGGGAAGGGTGGTCACACCGGTGGTTGAAGGCTCCTCCCGTGGAGGCTTTTGCCAGCCCCTCCTTGGTCACCAGGCCCGTCTCGGCCAGGGCTGCCAGACTGGGGGTGGACATTGGAGGGGCTGGTCTATGGACAGGCAGGGCCAGAGGGTACAAGACTGCAGCTCACTCAGGGGAGCCCTGGGAGGGCAGCATAGAGGGATAGGCAAGGCCTCTGACGCTGCTACCCACTTGTCTCCCCCACTGCCATGTCCTCTGTCCTAAAGATCTGGCTGGAATTCTATTCCATTGATTTCCACGCCCCTCCTGAATTTCATTCTTTGAAGTTTCTGTCGGCCTCTGTACATGTCAACATGCTGGGTTCAGAGGTGGAGCGCAAGGCTGATCTTCTTCGGGCGCAGCTGGAGAAGCTGGAGCACCTGGAGCCTAGTGAGGCGGAGACTGAGGGTGAGGAGGGAGAGGGTGGGTGCCTGTGAGGGTTTGGGGCGGGGGCTGGGCTGGGCTGGGCCACACAGAGCAGAGTTTCCAGAAGCAGGCTGGGGACAGGGGCACTGAGTACTCAGAACAGTCATGCAGTGTTCTGCAGTGTGGGGAGACTTCCTGAGGCTGGGTCTCTGGACTTGGGCTTCTCAGAAAGACAGTGTCATTGGAAGAGACATAGAAACTCACGTTGATATTGCCAATTGTTGTCTCTCCAGTTCCAGCTTCCGCCCAGGCTGAGCAACGGTCCCAAGAGCGTCTGCTGTGTTCAGCTCCAGCTCCAGCTCCAGCTCCAGCTCCACTGCCAGAGGCAGAGCGAGAGCAAGATCCAGAGCCCAAGCCAGAGCCGGAGGTAGAGCAGGAGCAAGATCCAGAGCAAGTGGTAGAGCAGGAGCGAGATCCAGAGCAAGAGCAAGAGAAAGATCAAGAGAAAGTGCAGGAGAAAGAGGAAGAGAAAGATCAAGAGCCAGATCAAGATCCAGAGATAGAGCTAGAGCAAGCTGACATAACCGCTTCTGAAACCTGAAAAGAATTAGAAGAAACACCAGCACCCAGGGGAGCCCTGGCTCCAGAGCTCCCACAAACACCCTCACCAGTCCCCACTCCAGATCTGTTCTTGTCCTTCCTTGACGCTGTGCTTCTCCTCGTTTTTGTCTGTGTCCTGCATCTCCTCAAATTTTTTCATCTTTTATTTTCAATAATATCCCTTGTATAAAATAAAGTGTTTTAATATTTTCAAAATTACAATTCAGTGGCATTAAGTACATTTTTAATATGGTGCAACCCTTACCACCGTTTAGTGACCGAACAGCTTCATCTACTCTGTAGCCATTTAGCCGTCACTCCCCGTCCCGCCTCTGCCAGTCCCTGACAACCACTCCATTTTCTGGGTGTGTGTGAATTTACCTACCATGGATTGTTCCTATCAGTACAGTTATGTGTTATGTGGCCTTCTGTATCTGGCTACATAATATGAGGAAGAACTGATTAATTTCCATTGTAGGTTTTTACTAAGAGGAAAATGACAGAAACATCAAAGACTCTATGTAGAAACACAGAGCCCTGACAGTTATTATTGCCATAATCTTGAAATAGGAAGTACTTTTGAATGACTAGAGAGCCAGAAGCCACAGAGGAAAATGCTGACTTGTCCTGGTCAAAACAAAAACCAGAATAATGTCAAAAGGTGAAAAGACAAACCCCAGACTGGAAGATTCTTCATGGTCAGAGAAAGGGTAATAGGCATCCTAGTGGTCCAAAGAGTTCTCATTTATCCATGTTTGTCTAGGGACTAAGGACATATTCCTGCAGTTCCAAAGGGAAGCAATTCATATGGCCAGTAAATGCCAGACATCCGCGGCCTCCCTTAGGATGACACACAGAAATTGACTCATCATTCAGATGGCATTTGCCCCATCAGTTGGGGAGGTCTGTATGTCCCGTGATGACCAGCTCCGGTGAGAATGTGGGAAGAAGAGGTCCCAGCGGATGCCCTGGGAGCCATGTTCGTAGATACCTCATCTCGGGAACAGCTCAGCAACTCCTAACAAAGTGCTCAGGCATGTCTATTTGCCAAGCAGCGGTAATCCGGGGAGGTTATTCCACAACCGCAGCTGCTCACGTTTCTGGTGAAGTGTTTTCATCACCGCAGTGGTGGAGGTAGCAAGGGGCTGGCCTTGTCTCTAACATCCTGTAGAGGGGCTGGGTGTTCAAACCTGGTCCACATGGACCGGGGAACATTGAGCGGCTGCTGAGTGTGCACAGAAATGGTTAGGTAAACATGTCAGTTTGTAGTCTGTACCGAGGGTCTCAGGTTGAAAACCATCTATGTGCTGTCAACACGCATACACACCTGTATGTAAATGACTCTTTGGGTGAAAGAAGAAAGAGTGAGACAGACAGACACAGGACAGAGGGAGTGGAATGGGTGAGACAGCCTGGGAGACGTGACCAAGACATGAATGTGGACTTTGCTGGGTGGGACTTTCAAAATCTTTTATTCTCCTTTAGGTGATATGTCAACTTTTTTTTTTTTTTTTTTTTTTTTTTTTTTAAAGATGACCGGTAAGGGGAACTTAACCCCATACTTGGTGTCAGCACCACGATCTGCCAGGTGAGCCACGGGTCGGCCCAAATATGTAAATATTTTTAATGTGCACATTATTTTATAGTTACAAAAAGATTTACAACACATTAAATACCATCCACTGAACACTCACCTACTAACTGCAGTACATTACCTAGTTTCAACGTTCATAGACATTTATGACAAAGATAAAAGATAGTGATTATAAGCAAATCAGTAGTAGTTCAATAGGAATGAAGAATAACATTAAAAACACAGTCCTTGCACCCAGGAGCGCAGGGTGTGTCCTAAGCAGTGTTCCTCTGTCCTGTCCTTGCCCTGTGTGCAGGCACGTGTGTGTGTGTGCAAGAGTGCGTGTGCATGTGTGTGTACAAGCGTGTGTGTGCAGAGGTACGTGTGCGTGTGTGTGTTTGTGTACAGGTGTGTGTGTACAGGCGTGTGTGTGTGTGTGTGTGTGTGTGTGTGTGTGTGTGTGTGTATAAAGAGAGAGAGAGAATTATAAAAACAAATGGGACAAGATATAAACTATTGGTAATCTGGACAATAGATATACTAGAGTTCCTTGTATTCTTGTAGCTTTTCTGTAAGTTTAAAATTATTTTAAAGTAGAGTTACAAAAAACATTTACTCAGAGCAAACTTTTGATAAAACATGCTATTAACTACCTCATGGGTAAATGCCTGTTGTCCTACATACCCAACCGATGCGTTATCCCAACAACCTCGTATATCCTACCTTCTATGAATAATACCCTCCTGTGTCTTTGACCTGCTCCTTCTCTCCACTCCCATAGTCCCTGCCTCTGAATACTTTATCCCCTATTCTAGCCATAGCTACCATGTGATAGCTACCATGTCCCACATGACATGACTACAGCTGATTGGCTTAGGTGAGCATTTGACCCAAGATGGTCCAACCAAAGAATTTCTCCATGGTTTTTGCAGTGGGTCACAAAGGACATCCAAACCAGTTATTCTTTGGGGGGCTGTCCTCGTGTGGATTTCCCCAAAAGCAGACTCTGAAACAAGGTAGTTTGTTTCGGAGCCGATCCCAAGAAGCATGGTAAGAGAGTGTGGAAGTGAGACAGGGAAAAGAGGAAAGCAATAATAAAACGTGTTCAGTCCAACCTTGTGAGGCCTATAGACTCAAACTCACAATCATCGGCCTGAAGGATGAGGGAAGTGGGGTATTTATGCAACACTTCCCATTCCTCTTTGGCTGAAGGTTCCTCCCGGGTGTATTAATGATCTGGCTCTTTTGTCCTGTCCTACCTGCCATCCCAGCCCACTTCCCCAACGAGTGAATGTCCGCAGGCAGAAGGATGCAGGTACTTGAGGTAGGAAGCCTGGGACAGATTGGAGAACAATTCCCCAGCTCCAGGGAACCTCAGGAATGGACCGAGGGCACATGGCCAGGGCAGCAAGAGTGACTGGTATAGTGGTTAATGGTGGATGATTTCAGGAGTTGTCGGTGGGCTATGCTTCCTGCCATGTGGAGGAATCTGGTCTAGAGTGAAAGAGAAGGAAGCAGACTTGCAGAAAAAGAGGCAGTGACAGAGATGCTGACAGCAGTTGAAGCCCTGCTTCCAACTGTTCTGGAGGCCCAGACCACAGCTTTGTCTATTTAGCCCTTTCTTGGCTTCAGTGAGCAATTCAAATCACCTTTATATCTTAACAAATTTGAGTTGTGCAAAACGTGTTTGGTCACTAGTGAGAGGAACTAGAGCTAAAAATAATTGGAGACTTTCATAAACCGTTCACACAGTTATTTTTTAAACTTGCTTTGCTCCAGTTTTGAGGCTAACAGTTAGCAGCAGCATTCCCCTCTTCTGCCCCACTTCTCTGGCTGGTCAGTTTCATTATTATTTTTTTTTTTCTTAAACAAAACAACAACCCCCCCTCCCCCCCAAAAACCCAAGACTTCTTTCACTCTTCGAAGATGCCCACAGATTTTTATTTTCCTAGATTTCGCTGGCCTAAAAATGCTTTGAATACCGGGTCCTTACAGCAGGACTTGTCCCAAATCCCCATGGGGAGCCACTGTTGTGTTTATGTATGTGTCCCTGCTTCTTTCTTAATTGAAAATGTGACCTAAGTTTCCACGATACACTAATGAAATTAAACATAATAAAGAGATTTCTTGAAATGTAAAAGCTTCTCTATGACTTTTATTTTTTTTTTATTATTATTTTTTAAAAGATGACCGGTAAGGGGATCTTAACCCTTGACTTGGTGTTGTGAGCACCACGCTCAGCCAGTGAGCGAACCGGCCATCCGTATATGGGATCCGAACCCGGGGCCTTGGTGTTCTCAGCACCACACTCTCCCGAGTGAGCCACGGGCCGGCCCTGACTTTTATTTTTCTATTGGTTTTCTCATCTCGGGTCCACCGGCGGGGGGCTTTTGGGGCGTTGAGGCGCCCTGGTCGACCTGGCTACTAGGTCGGCGGCGGTGGGCGGTCCCGGTTCTCGGGTTCCCGGGGGGCGGTGGCCTTTTTGCGGGTTTAGGCTCCCTGGACGTCCTTGCGGCTTGGACGGCTGCGGCGGCGGCGGCAGGCGGGATCGGGTCTCGGATCCCGGGGAGGGGGCTTTTGTTGGGGTTCAGGCTTCCTGGTCGGCCTGGCTGCTTGGACGGCGGCGGCGGTGGGCGGGACCGTGTCTTGGGTCCCCGGGCGTGGGGGCTTTTGTTCGTATTAAGGCTCCCTGGTCGGCCTGGCAGCTGGGACAACGACTGCGGCGGCAGCAGCGGTGGGCGTCCGTGTCTCAGGTAAGCAAGGGGGGGCTTTTGTTGGGGTTCACTATCCCTGGTCGGGCTGGAGCCTTGTACGACGACGGAAGCGCCGATGGGCGGGCCCCGGTCTCGGGTCCACTGGGGAGGGTGTGAGGGGTTCTTGGGGTTCAGGCTCCCTGGTCGGCCTGGCTGCTTGTACGACGGCTGCGGCGGCGGGGGCGGTGGGCGGGCCCGGATCTCGGGTCCCTGGGTGGGGGTGGTTTTGATGGGGTTCATGCTCCCTGGTTGGCCTGGCCTCTAGGTCGGCCGCGGTGGGCGGTCCCGGTTCTCGGGTTCCCGGGGGGCGGTGGCTTTTTTGCGGGTTTAGGCTCCCTGGACGTCCTTGCGGCTTGGACGGCTGCGGCGGCGGCGGCGGGCGGGATCGGGTCTCGGATCCCGGGGAGGGGGCTTTTGTTGGGGTTCAAGCTTCCTGGTTGGCCTGGCTGCTTGGACGGCGGCGGCGGTGGCGGCAGGCGGGATCGGGTCTCGGATCCCGGGGAGGAGGCTTTTGTTGGGGTTCAGGCTTCCTGGTCGGCCTGCCTGCTTGGACGAGGGCTGCGGCGGCGGCCTGGCTGCTGGGAAGGCGGCGGCGGTAGGCGGGCCCGGGTCCCCGGGTGGGGGTGTCATTTGTTGGGTTTCAGGATCCCTGGTAGTCCTGGCTGCTTGGACGGCGGCGGTGGGTGGGCCCGGGTCTTGGGTTCCCGGGGGGGCTGGGTGTTTTGGGGGTTCAGGCTCCCTGGACGTCCTTGCTGCTTGGACGGCGGCGGCGGCGGCGGTGGGCGGGCTCTGGTCTCAGGTACCCGGGGTGGGGGCTTTTGTTGGGGTTCAGGCTCCCTGGTCTGCATGGCTGCTTGAACTACGGCGATCGGCGGGCAGCGGGCGGCGTTACGCGTGTGGAGGGCGGTTCCGGGTCTCAGGTCCGCGGGAGAGGGGGTTTTGTTGAGCTTCGGGCTTCATGATCGGTTTGGATGCTTGGACGGCGGCGTCGGCGGCAGCAGCGGTGGTGGGCTGACCGGGGTCTCGGATCGCCGGAGGGGGGGCTTTTGTTTGAGTTCATGCTCCCTGGTGGGCTTGGCTGCATCAATGGCGGCGGTGGTGAGCGGTGAGCGTTGGGTGGTGAGCGGTGAGCGTTCGGTGGTGGGTGGTGGGCGGTGGGAGGGCCCGGGTTTCGGATCCCATGCGTTGGGGGTTTTTTGGGGGCGAAGGATTCCTGGTCGGCCTGGATTCTTGGAAGACGGCGGTGGGCGGGCCCGGGTCTCCGGATCCCGGTGGGGGCGTGGCTTCTTTTGAGTTTCAGGCTCCCTGGTCGGCCTGGCTTTTGGGACGGCAGCGGCAGTGGAAGGGCCCGGATCTCGGGTCCCCGGGGCGGGGGGCTTTTGTAGGGGTTCAGGATTCATGGTCGGCCTGGCTGCTTGGACGACGGCTGCGGCGGCGGCGGCGGTGGGCGGGCCCGGATCTCGGGTCCCCGGGTGGGGGTGGTTTGGATGGGGTCCATGCTCCCTGGTCGGCCTGGCTGCTTGGACGAAGGCGGCGGGGGTGGTGGGTGGGCTCGTCTCGGGTCCCTGAGGTGGGGGGAGCTTTTGCTGGGGTTCTGGTTCCCTGGACTTCCTGGAGGCTTGGACCGCGGCGAGCGCCTGACGGCAGATTGGCCGACGGGCCGGTGAGTGGGGTCCCTTGGAGGGCCGGCTTTTTGGGGGGTTCAGGCTCCATCCTGGGCCTGGCTGCTTGGACGACGGCGGCGGCGGCGATCGGCGGGCCCGTGTAACGCGTCCACGGGGGGTGCGGGGTGCGTGGCGGTTGTTGTGGTTCAGTCTCCCTGGTGGGCTTGGATGATGAGTGGCGGCGGCGGTGGGCGGAGGGCCGTGGGCGGTGGGCGGTTGGCGGGCCCGGATCTGGGGTCCCCGGGGGTGGGGCTATTGTTAGGGTTCAGGCTCCCTGGTCGGCCTGGGTTCTTGAACTACGGCGGGCGGCGGGCAGCGGGCGGCGTGCGGCGTGGGGAGGGCGGGCTCGCGTCTCGTGTCCACGGGGTGGCGTGGGGGGGTGGGGCGGCCCTTTTTACGTTTCAGGCTCCCTGGTCGGCCTGGCTGTTTGGACGACGGCGGTGGGCGTGCCCGGGTCTCGGGTTCCGGCGGGGTGTGGCTTGTTTTGGGTTTCATGCTCCCTGGACATCCTTGCTGCTTGGATGGCTGCGGCGGCGGCTGCGGTGGCGGCGGCGGCGGCGACGACGTTGGGCGTGCCTTGGTCTCGGGTCACCGGGGGGGAGGGGCTTTTGTTGGGATTCAGGCTCCCTGGACATCCTTGCTGTTGGGATGGCTGCTGCTGCTGCTGCGGCGGCGGCGGCGGAGGCGGTGGCGGGCGGCAGACGGGCCCGGGTCTCGGGATCCCGGTGGGGGCGTGGCTTCTTTTGAGTTTCAGGCTCCCTGGTTGGCCTGGCTGCTGGGTCGGCGGCGGCGATGGGCGGGCCCGGATCTCGGGTTCCCGTGGGGCGGTGGCTTTTTTGCGGGTTTAGGCTCCCTGGACGTCCTTGCGGCTTGGACGGCTGCGGCGGCGGCGGCAGGCGGGATCGGGTCTCGGATCCCGGGTAGGGGGCTTTTGTTGGGGTTCAGGCTCCCTGGTCTGCCTGGCTGCTTGAACTACCTCGAGCGGCGGGCAGAGGGCGGCGTTCCGCGTGTGGAGGGCGGGTCCGGGTCTCAGGTCCGCGAGAGAGGGTGCTTTTGTTGGGCTTCAGGCTTCATGATCGATTTGGATGCTTGGACGGCGGCGGCGGCGGCAGCAGCGGCGGCGGGCGGGCCCGGGTCTCGGGATCCCGTTGGGGGCGTGGCTTCTTTTGAGTTTCAGGCTCCCTGGTTGGCCTGGCTGCTAGGTCGGTGGCGGCGGTGGGCGGGCCCGGGTCTCGTGTTGGGGGGGGTGTGTGGCTTGTTTTGGGTTTCAGGCTCCCTGGACATCCCTCCGCACTGCAGGGCAGGGGATTACGTGAGTATATGTGCAGCGGATGGTGGGGACCCCTGGGATCCCCTGAGGAGTCGCCCACCACACAGACAGAGATGTGGCACTTGAGTCCAAACCTAAATATATATGAAGCCATTGTAAGGTTTTATGGAGGAAAGCAGTATGTGAATGCATGAAATTCCAACTGTCACATGGTGCAGAGAGGAAAAACAGGCCAAGAGCAAAAGTGACATTTTCGGGCCGACCCCGAGGCGCACTCGGGAGAGTGCAGCGCTGGGAGCGCAGCGACGCTATGGTCGCGGGTTCAGATCCTATATAGGAATGGCCGGTGGGCTCACTGGCTGAGCATGGTGTGGACGACACCAAGCCAAGGGTTGCGATCCCCTTACCGGTCACGAAAAAGACAAAAAAAAAAAAAAAAAAGTGACATTCTCAAGATTATGTGACAGGAACCAGACCTGTCGTTAGTCGTATTCCATGCTACCTTCCACACCGTCATGGATTTTATCTCTAGTCTTGTTTATTAGCTGCATGTGACACCGGCCACAGGTTTTAGAGATGTTTTCTCACACGTGCCTGATGCCATCCCTAGGAAGAAGATGCTAGAATGATCACCACTGTGCAGAAGGGGAGACTGGGGAGGTCCTGAGATTCACAATGGCTTGTCCAGGGTCATATAAGTGATAAGAAGCAGGAGCTGGGGCTGAACCTACGTGTATCTCCTCCGAGATGTGATGCTGGCTGCACCCAGGCCTTGCGCAGGGGTGTGGTCAGGCAGTGTTGGTGGAAGTGTGGGCAATAGAGAGAGTTCATGGGGAAGGAGGGTCAGCAGTCAGGTACCCAGAGGGTCGTTTGCAGTCTTGTACACAGAAGAGAGGCCCGGGAAATGAGGTACCAGGAAGTGACCTCACTTCCTTGACGACAGACCCCAACAGAACTCGGAACTCGGTAACCTGGCACCCACATTCTATACACAGCCCCTTCCCCAGCTCACTTGGCCACAGGCAGAGTGAGATGTTGTGCTGTATCCCGAGGTCCCGGGGCCGTAGCCCCAGGCAGCCCTGTGCTGAGAGGCTTGTCCGATGCTTCCAGCGCTGGTTCAGCCCTCGCCCTCGACTCCTGTGGCCATTTGGCAGGAGGTCCCTAAAGGTAATGTCAGGTGGCCCAGGAGAGGGTGGTCCAGGCCAGGCCAGGCCAGCACTGTGAGCCTCCCTGGGTGACCACTCTCTCCTCCTGAGTGTGTGGGGAATGGGGATATGGGACACCGTCCCTGGGTAGGGGCCGAGTGTGGGTTGTTTATAAACCTGCTGGTCCTGGTGTGTTCACACCTCAGGTCATGGCTGGAGGGTGAAAGGGGACTGCCGGGGTGGCAACCACCACCCTGTACAGTAACCCTGGGCCCTCAGGCTGTCTCCTCATGTCGTGCCTGGGGTTAAGACTGGCCTCCAGCCCCTTCCGTCCCGTGGGTTCACGGTGCTGTCACTGTGTGTCTCTCCCCTGTCCTGTGCTAGAGTGAAGACGAGTCTTCCCTGAGCCCGGATGCCACCCACATGGTGTGGCCTGTCCCGGCAGGCACCCTGCAGAAGCGGGTGGAGCACCTGGTGCCCGCTGTCCTGGGTGGCGACCGATCTTACGTCCACACGTTTCTGCTCAGCTACAGGAACTTTGCCAGTCCTCAGCAGGTGCTGGAACTGCTTTTCCTCAGGTGAGCACTCTGGCCCTCGATCGCACAGTGTCACTAGGCCGCCTCCCGTCTGTGAGTCTTGGGGCTGTCACCACACCCTTCTGAGCCTCAGGTTCCTCCTGTGATCAGTGGCGTGGTCACAGGAACAAGCTCCAGTGGGTCCCCCATGGAAAGTGCTGCTCCTGAGTCCAGCCCTGTGGAAGGTCTGCTGGAGGGGCCACGGTCGTCCTCATTCAGGATTCCTGCAACCCCCATCAGGAAGTGTCTGTCACCCCCTCACTGACCTCGTTGACTTGGGCTTCACTGTTTTCACATTTTGACAGGAAATTTGAGATTCTATCTGCAGGCCTCTGGGTGTATTCAAAGCAGGGAGACCCGGGGCGGGCAGAGCGGCTTCAGGTGCACCCAGCTCTCTTGGGAGGAGTTGGTTGGGGTTCATTCCTTCCACAAACATTATGTGAAGCCACACTATGTGCGGTGACTTTCTGGGCACTGACCATAATCCAATGAACCAAGGAGACGGCGTTCCCTGCCCTCCTGGGCTACCATTCTAGTCAGAGGCGAGACAGTCACAGTAGACATGAGAAGCAGGTAGTGCCACCATGTGGTAGATGTGACACCCTTCTGGCCTCCCCTAGGTACGAAAGCATGCTTTCTGAATTTCACGGGGATGGCAAATCCCTGAAGCAGCTCAAACGGTAAGTGGGGTTTGGGTGCAGATGGAGGGGCTCCCACCTCCACACAGCTGTGGGTGGTCTGCGGGGGCCTGTGAGTGGGGGGCTGGCAAAACTCTGGCTCCCACACATCTTATGATTCCTGCCGCAGGGCTGAGGCCTCAGGGCTTTCCCTGAGGCAGGAAAAGGAGTCAAGACGAGCTGGGGATGGGGCCCCAGGCACTGTAGGGTGTGCGAGAGCCTGGAGAGCAGAGTGAGCCCAGAGAGAACCCATCCCCACCCCCTCCCCCGCAGCCCTGCCCACACCCTCAGAACCCGTGCTGAGCCAGAGCAGGAGGTGTGCAGAGCATCCCGCTCACACTCAGGCCTGGAGCCTCCATGGGCAGGCTCATCTAGGGCTGGGGACGCAGAGTGTGGTCGGGGCCAAGAGATCGGTGTCAGTGGGAAAAGGAGATGCAGATTTTCATGCAGACACTTGGGCAGTACATCCACATGTGAGCTCAAGTTTGGGCTTTTCCAAGGGCCCTGGGTAGGCCAGGGGAGCAGAGCCTCCCTCTGTTTCCTCATTTATCAGATATTCCTGGACACCTCCTGTGTGCCAGAGAGTAATGCCCAGAGCAGACAGCACCCTCCTCGGGTGGACATGTCATTCAAGCAGGGGCGGGGCAGTGACACAGACAGAGGAGGGTGTCAGGTTTCCCTGAAGAAGGGAAGGGTGGTCACACCGGTGGTTGAAGGCTCCTCCCGTGGAGGCTTTTGCCAGCCCCTCCTTGGTCACCAGGCCCGTCTCGGCCAGGGCTGCCAGACTGGGGGTGGACATTGGAGGGGCTGGTCTATGGACAGGCAGGGCCAGAGGGTACAAGACTGCAGCTCACTCAGGGGAGCCCTGGGAGGGCAGCATAGAGGGATAGGCAAGGCCTCTGACGCTGCTACCCACTTGTCTCCCCCACTGCCATGTCCTCTGTCCTAAAGATCTGGCTGGAATTCTATTCCATTGATTTCCACGCCCCTCCTGAATTTCATTCTTTGAAGTTTCTGTCGGCCTCTGTACATGTCAACATGCTGGGTTCAGAGGTGGAGCGCAAGGCTGATCTTCTTCGGGCGCAGCTGGAGAAGCTGGAGCACCTGGAGCCTAGTGAGGCGGAGACTGAGGGTGAGGAGGGAGAGGGTGGGTGCCTGTGAGGGTTTGGGGCGGGGGCTGGGCTGGGCTGGGCCACACAGAGCAGAGTTTCCAGAAGCAGGCTGGGGACAGGGGCACTGAGTACTCAGAACAGTCATGCAGTGTTCTGCAGTGTGGGGAGACTTCCTGAGGCTGGGTCTCTGGACTTGGGCTTCTCAGAAAGACAGTGTCATTGGAAGAGACATAGAAACTCACGTTGATATTGCCAATTGTTGTCTCTCCAGTTCCAGCTTCCGCCCAGGCTGAGCAACGGTCCCAAGAGCGTCTGCTGTGTTCAGCTCCAGCTCCAGCTCCAGCTCCAGCTCCACTGCCAGAGGCAGAGCGAGAGCAAGATCCAGAGCCCAAGCCAGAGCCGGAGGTAGAGCAGGAGCAAGATCCAGAGCAAGTGGTAGAGCAGGAGCGAGATCCAGAGCAAGAGCAAGAGAAAGATCAAGAGAAAGTGCAGGAGAAAGAGGAAGAGAAAGATCAAGAGCCAGATCAAGATCCAGAGATAGAGCTAGAGCAAGCTGACATAACCGCTTCTGAAACCTGAAAAGAATTAGAAGAAACACCAGCACCCAGGGGAGCCCTGGCTCCAGAGCTCCCACAAACACCCTCACCAGTCCCCACTCCAGATCTGTTCTTGTCCTTCCTTGACGCTGTGCTTCTCCTCGTTTTTGTCTGTGTCCTGCATCTCCTCAAATTTTTTCATCTTTTATTTTCAATAATATCCCTTGTATAAAATAAAGTGTTTTAATATTTTCAAAATTACAATTCAGTGGCATTAAGTACATTTTTAATATGGTGCAACCCTTACCACCGTTTAGTGACCGAACAGCTTCATCTACTCTGTAGCCATTTAGCCGTCACTCCCCGTCCCGCCTCTGCCAGTCCCTGACAACCACTCCATTTTCTGGGTGTGTGTGAATTTACCTACCATGGATTGTTCCTATCAGTACAGTTATGTGTTATGTGGCCTTCTGTATCTGGCTACATAATATGAGGAAGAACTGATTAATTTCCATTGTAGGTTTTTACTAAGAGGAAAATGACAGAAACATCAAAGACTCTATGTAGAAACACAGAGCCCTGACAGTTATTATTGCCATAATCTTGAAATAGGAAGTACTTTTGAATGACTAGAGAGCCAGAAGCCACAGAGGAAAATGCTGACTTGTCCTGGTCAAAACAAAAACCAGAATAATGTCAAAAGGTGAAAAGACAAACCCCAGACTGGAAGATTCTTCATGGTCAGAGAAAGGGTAATAGGCATCCTAGTGGTCCAAAGAGTTCTCATTTATCCATGTTTGTCTAGGGACTAAGGACATATTCCTGCAGTTCCAAAGGGAAGCAATTCATATGGCCAGTAAATGCCAGACATCCGCGGCCTCCCTTAGGATGACACACAGAAATTGACTCATCATTCAGATGGCATTTGCCCCATCAGTTGGGGAGGTCTGTATGTCCCGTGATGACCAGCTCCGGTGAGAATGTGGGAAGAAGAGGTCCCAGCGGATGCCCTGGGAGCCATGTTCGTAGATACCTCATCTCGGGAACAGCTCAGCAACTCCTAACAAAGTGCTCAGGCATGTCTATTTGCCAAGCAGCGGTAATCCGGGGAGGTTATTCCACAACCGCAGCTGCTCACGTTTCTGGTGAAGTGTTTTCATCACCGCAGTGGTGGAGGTAGCAAGGGGCTGGCCTTGTCTCTAACATCCTGTAGAGGGGCTGGGTGTTCAAACCTGGTCCACATGGACCGGGGAACATTGAGCGGCTGCTGAGTGTGCACAGAAATGGTTAGGTAAACATGTCAGTTTGTAGTCTGTACCGAGGGTCTCAGGTTGAAAACCATCTATGTGCTGTCAACACGCATACACACCTGTATGTAAATGACTCTTTGGGTGAAAGAAGAAAGAGTGAGACAGACAGACACAGGACAGAGGGAGTGGAATGGGTGAGACAGCCTGGGAGACGTGACCAAGACATGAATGTGGACTTTGCTGGGTGGGACTTTCAAAATCTTTTATTCTCCTTTAGGTGATATGTCAACTTTTTTTTTTTTTTTTTTTTTTTTTTTTTTAAAGATGACCGGTAAGGGGAACTTAACCCCATACTTGGTGTCAGCACCACGATCTGCCAGGTGAGCCACGGGTCGGCCCAAATATGTAAATATTTTTAATGTGCACATTATTTTATAGTTACAAAAAGATTTACAACACATTAAATACCATCCACTGAACACTCACCTACTAACTGCAGTACATTACCTAGTTTCAACGTTCATAGACATTTATGACAAAGATAAAAGATAGTGATTATAAGCAAATCAGTAGTAGTTCAATAGGAATGAAGAATAACATTAAAAACACAGTCCTTGCACCCAGGAGCGCAGGGTGTGTCCTAAGCAGTGTTCCTCTGTCCTGTCCTTGCCCTGTGTGCAGGCACGTGTGTGTGTGTGCAAGAGTGCGTGTGCATGTGTGTGTACAAGCGTGTGTGTGCAGAGGTACGTGTGCGTGTGTGTGTTTGTGTACAGGTGTGTGTGTACAGGCGTGTGTGTGTGTGTGTGTGTGTGTGTGTGTGTGTGTGTGTGTATAAAGAGAGAGAGAGAATTATAAAAACAAATGGGACAAGATATAAACTATTGGTAATCTGGACAATAGATATACTAGAGTTCCTTGTATTCTTGTAGCTTTTCTGTAAGTTTAAAATTATTTTAAAGTAGAGTTACAAAAAACATTTACTCAGAGCAAACTTTTGATAAAACATGCTATTAACTACCTCATGGGTAAATGCCTGTTGTCCTACATACCCAACCGATGCGTTATCCCAACAACCTCGTATATCCTACCTTCTATGAATAATACCCTCCTGTGTCTTTGACCTGCTCCTTCTCTCCACTCCCATAGTCCCTGCCTCTGAATACTTTATCCCCTATTCTAGCCATAGCTACCATGTGATAGCTACCATGTCCCACATGACATGACTACAGCTGATTGGCTTAGGTGAGCATTTGACCCAAGATGGTCCAACCAAAGAATTTCTCCATGGTTTTTGCAGTGGGTCACAAAGGACATCCAAACCAGTTATTCTTTGGGGGGCTGTCCTCGTGTGGATTTCCCCAAAAGCAGACTCTGAAACAAGGTAGTTTGTTTCGGAGCCGATCCCAAGAAGCATGGTAAGAGAGTGTGGAAGTGAGACAGGGAAAAGAGGAAAGCAATAATAAAACGTGTTCAGTCCAACCTTGTGAGGCCTATAGACTCAAACTCACAATCATCGGCCTGAAGGATGAGGGAAGTGGGGTATTTATGCAACACTTCCCATTCCTCTTTGGCTGAAGGTTCCTCCCGGGTGTATTAATGATCTGGCTCTTTTGTCCTGTCCTACCTGCCATCCCAGCCCACTTCCCCAACGAGTGAATGTCCGCAGGCAGAAGGATGCAGGTACTTGAGGTAGGAAGCCTGGGACAGATTGGAGAACAATTCCCCAGCTCCAGGGAACCTCAGGAATGGACCGAGGGCACATGGCCAGGGCAGCAAGAGTGACTGGTATAGTGGTTAATGGTGGATGATTTCAGGAGTTGTCGGTGGGCTATGCTTCCTGCCATGTGGAGGAATCTGGTCTAGAGTGAAAGAGAAGGAAGCAGACTTGCAGAAAAAGAGGCAGTGACAGAGATGCTGACAGCAGTTGAAGCCCTGCTTCCAACTGTTCTGGAGGCCCAGACCACAGCTTTGTCTATTTAGCCCTTTCTTGGCTTCAGTGAGCAATTCAAATCACCTTTATATCTTAACAAATTTGAGTTGTGCAAAACGTGTTTGGTCACTAGTGAGAGGAACTAGAGCTAAAAATAATTGGAGACTTTCATAAACCGTTCACACAGTTATTTTTTAAACTTGCTTTGCTCCAGTTTTGAGGCTAACAGTTAGCAGCAGCATTCCCCTCTTCTGCCCCACTTCTCTGGCTGGTCAGTTTCATTATTATTTTTTTTTTTCTTAAACAAAACAACAACCCCCCCTCCCCCCCAAAAACCCAAGACTTCTTTCACTCTTCGAAGATGCCCACAGATTTTTATTTTCCTAGATTTCGCTGGCCTAAAAATGCTTTGAATACCGGGTCCTTACAGCAGGACTTGTCCCAAATCCCCATGGGGAGCCACTGTTGTGTTTATGTATGTGTCCCTGCTTCTTTCTTAATTGAAAATGTGACCTAAGTTTCCACGATACACTAATGAAATTAAACATAATAAAGAGATTTCTTGAAATGTAAAAGCTTCTCTATGACTTTTATTTTTTTTTTATTATTATTTTTTAAAAGATGACCGGTAAGGGGATCTTAACCCTTGACTTGGTGTTGTGAGCACCACGCTCAGCCAGTGAGCGAACCGGCCATCCGTATATGGGATCCGAACCCGGGGCCTTGGTGTTCTCAGCACCACACTCTCCCGAGTGAGCCACGGGCCGGCCCTGACTTTTATTTTTCTATTGGTTTTCTCATCTCGGGTCCACCGGCGGGGGGCTTTTGGGGCGTTGAGGCGCCCTGGTCGACCTGGCTACTAGGTCGGCGGCGGTGGGCGGTCCCGGTTCTCGGGTTCCCGGGGGGCGGTGGCCTTTTTGCGGGTTTAGGCTCCCTGGACGTCCTTGCGGCTTGGACGGCTGCGGCGGCGGCGGCAGGCGGGATCGGGTCTCGGATCCCGGGGAGGGGGCTTTTGTTGGGGTTCAGGCTTCCTGGTCGGCCTGGCTGCTTGGACGGCGGCGGCGGTGGGCGGGACCGTGTCTTGGGTCCCCGGGCGTGGGGGCTTTTGTTCGTATTAAGGCTCCCTGGTCGGCCTGGCAGCTGGGACAACGACTGCGGCGGCAGCAGCGGTGGGCGTCCGTGTCTCAGGTAAGCAAGGGGGGGCTTTTGTTGGGGTTCACTATCCCTGGTCGGGCTGGAGCCTTGTACGACGACGGAAGCGCCGATGGGCGGGCCCCGGTCTCGGGTCCACTGGGGAGGGTGTGAGGGGTTCTTGGGGTTCAGGCTCCCTGGTCGGCCTGGCTGCTTGTACGACGGCTGCGGCGGCGGGGGCGGTGGGCGGGCCCGGATCTCGGGTCCCTGGGTGGGGGTGGTTTTGATGGGGTTCATGCTCCCTGGTTGGCCTGGCCTCTAGGTCGGCCGCGGTGGGCGGTCCCGGTTCTCGGGTTCCCGGGGGGCGGTGGCTTTTTTGCGGGTTTAGGCTCCCTGGACGTCCTTGCGGCTTGGACGGCTGCGGCGGCGGCGGCGGGCGGGATCGGGTCTCGGATCCCGGGGAGGGGGCTTTTGTTGGGGTTCAAGCTTCCTGGTTGGCCTGGCTGCTTGGACGGCGGCGGCGGTGGCGGCAGGCGGGATCGGGTCTCGGATCCCGGGGAGGAGGCTTTTGTTGGGGTTCAGGCTTCCTGGTCGGCCTGCCTGCTTGGACGAGGGCTGCGGCGGCGGCCTGGCTGCTGGGAAGGCGGCGGCGGTAGGCGGGCCCGGGTCCCCGGGTGGGGGTGTCATTTGTTGGGTTTCAGGATCCCTGGTAGTCCTGGCTGCTTGGACGGCGGCGGTGGGTGGGCCCGGGTCTTGGGTTCCCGGGGGGGCTGGGTGTTTTGGGGGTTCAGGCTCCCTGGACGTCCTTGCTGCTTGGACGGCGGCGGCGGCGGCGGTGGGCGGGCTCTGGTCTCAGGTACCCGGGGTGGGGGCTTTTGTTGGGGTTCAGGCTCCCTGGTCTGCATGGCTGCTTGAACTACGGCGATCGGCGGGCAGCGGGCGGCGTTACGCGTGTGGAGGGCGGTTCCGGGTCTCAGGTCCGCGGGAGAGGGGGTTTTGTTGAGCTTCGGGCTTCATGATCGGTTTGGATGCTTGGACGGCGGCGTCGGCGGCAGCAGCGGTGGTGGGCTGACCGGGGTCTCGGATCGCCGGAGGGGGGGCTTTTGTTTGAGTTCATGCTCCCTGGTGGGCTTGGCTGCATCAATGGCGGCGGTGGTGAGCGGTGAGCGTTGGGTGGTGAGCGGTGAGCGTTCGGTGGTGGGTGGTGGGCGGTGGGAGGGCCCGGGTTTCGGATCCCATGCGTTGGGGGTTTTTTGGGGGCGAAGGATTCCTGGTCGGCCTGGATTCTTGGAAGACGGCGGTGGGCGGGCCCGGGTCTCCGGATCCCGGTGGGGGCGTGGCTTCTTTTGAGTTTCAGGCTCCCTGGTCGGCCTGGCTTTTGGGACGGCAGCGGCAGTGGAAGGGCCCGGATCTCGGGTCCCCGGGGCGGGGGGCTTTTGTAGGGGTTCAGGATTCATGGTCGGCCTGGCTGCTTGGACGACGGCTGCGGCGGCGGCGGCGGTGGGCGGGCCCGGATCTCGGGTCCCCGGGTGGGGGTGGTTTGGATGGGGTCCATGCTCCCTGGTCGGCCTGGCTGCTTGGACGAAGGCGGCGGGGGTGGTGGGTGGGCTCGTCTCGGGTCCCTGAGGTGGGGGGAGCTTTTGCTGGGGTTCTGGTTCCCTGGACTTCCTGGAGGCTTGGACCGCGGCGAGCGCCTGACGGCAGATTGGCCGACGGGCCGGTGAGTGGGGTCCCTTGGAGGGCCGGCTTTTTGGGGGGTTCAGGCTCCATCCTGGGCCTGGCTGCTTGGACGACGGCGGCGGCGGCGATCGGCGGGCCCGTGTAACGCGTCCACGGGGGGTGCGGGGTGCGTGGCGGTTGTTGTGGTTCAGTCTCCCTGGTGGGCTTGGATGATGAGTGGCGGCGGCGGTGGGCGGAGGGCCGTGGGCGGTGGGCGGTTGGCGGGCCCGGATCTGGGGTCCCCGGGGGTGGGGCTATTGTTAGGGTTCAGGCTCCCTGGTCGGCCTGGGTTCTTGAACTACGGCGGGCGGCGGGCAGCGGGCGGCGTGCGGCGTGGGGAGGGCGGGCTCGCGTCTCGTGTCCACGGGGTGGCGTGGGGGGGTGGGGCGGCCCTTTTTACGTTTCAGGCTCCCTGGTCGGCCTGGCTGTTTGGACGACGGCGGTGGGCGTGCCCGGGTCTCGGGTTCCGGCGGGGTGTGGCTTGTTTTGGGTTTCATGCTCCCTGGACATCCTTGCTGCTTGGATGGCTGCGGCGGCGGCTGCGGTGGCGGCGGCGGCGGCGACGACGTTGGGCGTGCCTTGGTCTCGGGTCACCGGGGGGGAGGGGCTTTTGTTGGGATTCAGGCTCCCTGGACATCCTTGCTGTTGGGATGGCTGCTGCTGCTGCTGCGGCGGCGGCGGCGGAGGCGGTGGCGGGCGGCAGACGGGCCCGGGTCTCGGGATCCCGGTGGGGGCGTGGCTTCTTTTGAGTTTCAGGCTCCCTGGTTGGCCTGGCTGCTGGGTCGGCGGCGGCGATGGGCGGGCCCGGATCTCGGGTTCCCGTGGGGCGGTGGCTTTTTTGCGGGTTTAGGCTCCCTGGACGTCCTTGCGGCTTGGACGGCTGCGGCGGCGGCGGCAGGCGGGATCGGGTCTCGGATCCCGGGTAGGGGGCTTTTGTTGGGGTTCAGGCTCCCTGGTCTGCCTGGCTGCTTGAACTACCTCGAGCGGCGGGCAGAGGGCGGCGTTCCGCGTGTGGAGGGCGGGTCCGGGTCTCAGGTCCGCGAGAGAGGGTGCTTTTGTTGGGCTTCAGGCTTCATGATCGATTTGGATGCTTGGACGGCGGCGGCGGCGGCAGCAGCGGCGGCGGGCGGGCCCGGGTCTCGGGATCCCGTTGGGGGCGTGGCTTCTTTTGAGTTTCAGGCTCCCTGGTTGGCCTGGCTGCTAGGTCGGTGGCGGCGGTGGGCGGGCCCGGGTCTCGTGTTGGGGGGGGTGTGTGGCTTGTTTTGGGTTTCAGGCTCCCTGGACATCCCTCCGCACTGCAGGGCAGGGGATTACGTGAGTATATGTGCAGCGGATGGTGGGGACCCCTGGGATCCCCTGAGGAGTCGCCCACCACACAGACAGAGATGTGGCACTTGAGTCCAAACCTAAATATATATGAAGCCATTGTAAGGTTTTATGGAGGAAAGCAGTATGTGAATGCATGAAATTCCAACTGTCACATGGTGCAGAGAGGAAAAACAGGCCAAGAGCAAAAGTGACATTTTCGGGCCGACCCCGAGGCGCACTCGGGAGAGTGCAGCGCTGGGAGCGCAGCGACGCTATGGTCGCGGGTTCAGATCCTATATAGGAATGGCCGGTGGGCTCACTGGCTGAGCATGGTGTGGACGACACCAAGCCAAGGGTTGCGATCCCCTTACCGGTCACGAAAAAGACAAAAAAAAAAAAAAAAAAGTGACATTCTCAAGATTATGTGACAGGAACCAGACCTGTCGTTAGTCGTATTCCATGCTACCTTCCACACCGTCATGGATTTTATCTCTAGTCTTGTTTATTAGCTGCATGTGACACCGGCCACAGGTTTTAGAGATGTTTTCTCACACGTGCCTGATGCCATCCCTAGGAAGAAGATGCTAGAATGATCACCACTGTGCAGAAGGGGAGACTGGGGAGGTCCTGAGATTCACAATGGCTTGTCCAGGGTCATATAAGTGATAAGAAGCAGGAGCTGGGGCTGAACCTACGTGTATCTCCTCCGAGATGTGATGCTGGCTGCACCCAGGCCTTGCGCAGGGGTGTGGTCAGGCAGTGTTGGTGGAAGTGTGGGCAATAGAGAGAGTTCATGGGGAAGGAGGGTCAGCAGTCAGGTACCCAGAGGGTCGTTTGCAGTCTTGTACACAGAAGAGAGGCCCGGGAAATGAGGTACCAGGAAGTGACCTCACTTCCTTGACGACAGACCCCAACAGAACTCGGAACTCGGTAACCTGGCACCCACATTCTATACACAGCCCCTTCCCCAGCTCACTTGGCCACAGGCAGAGTGAGATGTTGTGCTGTATCCCGAGGTCCCGGGGCCGTAGCCCCAGGCAGCCCTGTGCTGAGAGGCTTGTCCGATGCTTCCAGCGCTGGTTCAGCCCTCGCCCTCGACTCCTGTGGCCATTTGGCAGGAGGTCCCTAAAGGTAATGTCAGGTGGCCCAGGAGAGGGTGGTCCAGGCCAGGCCAGGCCAGCACTGTGAGCCTCCCTGGGTGACCACTCTCTCCTCCTGAGTGTGTGGGGAATGGGGATATGGGACACCGTCCCTGGGTAGGGGCCGAGTGTGGGTTGTTTATAAACCTGCTGGTCCTGGTGTGTTCACACCTCAGGTCATGGCTGGAGGGTGAAAGGGGACTGCCGGGGTGGCAACCACCACCCTGTACAGTAACCCTGGGCCCTCAGGCTGTCTCCTCATGTCGTGCCTGGGGTTAAGACTGGCCTCCAGCCCCTTCCGTCCCGTGGGTTCACGGTGCTGTCACTGTGTGTCTCTCCCCTGTCCTGTGCTAGAGTGAAGACGAGTCTTCCCTGAGCCCGGATGCCACCCACATGGTGTGGCCTGTCCCGGCAGGCACCCTGCAGAAGCGGGTGGAGCACCTGGTGCCCGCTGTCCTGGGTGGCGACCGATCTTACGTCCACACGTTTCTGCTCAGCTACAGGAACTTTGCCAGTCCTCAGCAGGTGCTGGAACTGCTTTTCCTCAGGTGAGCACTCTGGCCCTCGATCGCACAGTGTCACTAGGCCGCCTCCCGTCTGTGAGTCTTGGGGCTGTCACCACACCCTTCTGAGCCTCAGGTTCCTCCTGTGATCAGTGGCGTGGTCACAGGAACAAGCTCCAGTGGGTCCCCCATGGAAAGTGCTGCTCCTGAGTCCAGCCCTGTGGAAGGTCTGCTGGAGGGGCCACGGTCGTCCTCATTCAGGATTCCTGCAACCCCCATCAGGAAGTGTCTGTCACCCCCTCACTGACCTCGTTGACTTGGGCTTCACTGTTTTCACATTTTGACAGGAAATTTGAGATTCTATCTGCAGGCCTCTGGGTGTATTCAAAGCAGGGAGACCCGGGGCGGGCAGAGCGGCTTCAGGTGCACCCAGCTCTCTTGGGAGGAGTTGGTTGGGGTTCATTCCTTCCACAAACATTATGTGAAGCCACACTATGTGCGGTGACTTTCTGGGCACTGACCATAATCCAATGAACCAAGGAGACGGCGTTCCCTGCCCTCCTGGGCTACCATTCTAGTCAGAGGCGAGACAGTCACAGTAGACATGAGAAGCAGGTAGTGCCACCATGTGGTAGATGTGACACCCTTCTGGCCTCCCCTAGGTACGAAAGCATGCTTTCTGAATTTCACGGGGATGGCAAATCCCTGAAGCAGCTCAAACGGTAAGTGGGGTTTGGGTGCAGATGGAGGGGCTCCCACCTCCACACAGCTGTGGGTGGTCTGCGGGGGCCTGTGAGTGGGGGGCTGGCAAAACTCTGGCTCCCACACATCTTATGATTCCTGCCGCAGGGCTGAGGCCTCAGGGCTTTCCCTGAGGCAGGAAAAGGAGTCAAGACGAGCTGGGGATGGGGCCCCAGGCACTGTAGGGTGTGCGAGAGCCTGGAGAGCAGAGTGAGCCCAGAGAGAACCCATCCCCACCCCCTCCCCCGCAGCCCTGCCCACACCCTCAGAACCCGTGCTGAGCCAGAGCAGGAGGTGTGCAGAGCATCCCGCTCACACTCAGGCCTGGAGCCTCCATGGGCAGGCTCATCTAGGGCTGGGGACGCAGAGTGTGGTCGGGGCCAAGAGATCGGTGTCAGTGGGAAAAGGAGATGCAGATTTTCATGCAGACACTTGGGCAGTACATCCACATGTGAGCTCAAGTTTGGGCTTTTCCAAGGGCCCTGGGTAGGCCAGGGGAGCAGAGCCTCCCTCTGTTTCCTCATTTATCAGATATTCCTGGACACCTCCTGTGTGCCAGAGAGTAATGCCCAGAGCAGACAGCACCCTCCTCGGGTGGACATGTCATTCAAGCAGGGGCGGGGCAGTGACACAGACAGAGGAGGGTGTCAGGTTTCCCTGAAGAAGGGAAGGGTGGTCACACCGGTGGTTGAAGGCTCCTCCCGTGGAGGCTTTTGCCAGCCCCTCCTTGGTCACCAGGCCCGTCTCGGCCAGGGCTGCCAGACTGGGGGTGGACATTGGAGGGGCTGGTCTATGGACAGGCAGGGCCAGAGGGTACAAGACTGCAGCTCACTCAGGGGAGCCCTGGGAGGGCAGCATAGAGGGATAGGCAAGGCCTCTGACGCTGCTACCCACTTGTCTCCCCCACTGCCATGTCCTCTGTCCTAAAGATCTGGCTGGAATTCTATTCCATTGATTTCCACGCCCCTCCTGAATTTCATTCTTTGAAGTTTCTGTCGGCCTCTGTACATGTCAACATGCTGGGTTCAGAGGTGGAGCGCAAGGCTGATCTTCTTCGGGCGCAGCTGGAGAAGCTGGAGCACCTGGAGCCTAGTGAGGCGGAGACTGAGGGTGAGGAGGGAGAGGGTGGGTGCCTGTGAGGGTTTGGGGCGGGGGCTGGGCTGGGCTGGGCCACACAGAGCAGAGTTTCCAGAAGCAGGCTGGGGACAGGGGCACTGAGTACTCAGAACAGTCATGCAGTGTTCTGCAGTGTGGGGAGACTTCCTGAGGCTGGGTCTCTGGACTTGGGCTTCTCAGAAAGACAGTGTCATTGGAAGAGACATAGAAACTCACGTTGATATTGCCAATTGTTGTCTCTCCAGTTCCAGCTTCCGCCCAGGCTGAGCAACGGTCCCAAGAGCGTCTGCTGTGTTCAGCTCCAGCTCCAGCTCCAGCTCCAGCTCCACTGCCAGAGGCAGAGCGAGAGCAAGATCCAGAGCCCAAGCCAGAGCCGGAGGTAGAGCAGGAGCAAGATCCAGAGCAAGTGGTAGAGCAGGAGCGAGATCCAGAGCAAGAGCAAGAGAAAGATCAAGAGAAAGTGCAGGAGAAAGAGGAAGAGAAAGATCAAGAGCCAGATCAAGATCCAGAGATAGAGCTAGAGCAAGCTGACATAACCGCTTCTGAAACCTGAAAAGAATTAGAAGAAACACCAGCACCCAGGGGAGCCCTGGCTCCAGAGCTCCCACAAACACCCTCACCAGTCCCCACTCCAGATCTGTTCTTGTCCTTCCTTGACGCTGTGCTTCTCCTCGTTTTTGTCTGTGTCCTGCATCTCCTCAAATTTTTTCATCTTTTATTTTCAATAATATCCCTTGTATAAAATAAAGTGTTTTAATATTTTCAAAATTACAATTCAGTGGCATTAAGTACATTTTTAATATGGTGCAACCCTTACCACCGTTTAGTGACCGAACAGCTTCATCTACTCTGTAGCCATTTAGCCGTCACTCCCCGTCCCGCCTCTGCCAGTCCCTGACAACCACTCCATTTTCTGGGTGTGTGTGAATTTACCTACCATGGATTGTTCCTATCAGTACAGTTATGTGTTATGTGGCCTTCTGTATCTGGCTACATAATATGAGGAAGAACTGATTAATTTCCATTGTAGGTTTTTACTAAGAGGAAAATGACAGAAACATCAAAGACTCTATGTAGAAACACAGAGCCCTGACAGTTATTATTGCCATAATCTTGAAATAGGAAGTACTTTTGAATGACTAGAGAGCCAGAAGCCACAGAGGAAAATGCTGACTTGTCCTGGTCAAAACAAAAACCAGAATAATGTCAAAAGGTGAAAAGACAAACCCCAGACTGGAAGATTCTTCATGGTCAGAGAAAGGGTAATAGGCATCCTAGTGGTCCAAAGAGTTCTCATTTATCCATGTTTGTCTAGGGACTAAGGACATATTCCTGCAGTTCCAAAGGGAAGCAATTCATATGGCCAGTAAATGCCAGACATCCGCGGCCTCCCTTAGGATGACACACAGAAATTGACTCATCATTCAGATGGCATTTGCCCCATCAGTTGGGGAGGTCTGTATGTCCCGTGATGACCAGCTCCGGTGAGAATGTGGGAAGAAGAGGTCCCAGCGGATGCCCTGGGAGCCATGTTCGTAGATACCCCATCTCGGGAACAGCTCAGCAACTCCTAACAAAGTGCTCAGGCATGTCTATTTGCCAAGCAGCGGTAATCCGGGGAGGTTATTCCACAACCGCAGCTGCTCACGTTTCTGGTGAAGTGTTTTCATCACCGCAGTGGTGGAGGTAGCAAGGGGCTGGCCTTGTCTCTAACATCCTGTAGAGGGGCTGGGTGTTCAAACCTGGTCCACATGGACCGGGGAACATTGAGCGGCTGCTGAGTGTGCACAGAAATGGTTAGGTAAACATGTCAGTTTGTAGTCTGTACCGAGGGTCTCAGGTTGAAAACCATCTATGTGCTGTCAACACGCATACACACCTGTATGTAAATGACTCTTTGGGTGAAAGAAGAAAGAGTGAGACAGACAGACACAGGACAGAGAGAGTGGAATGGGTGAGACAGCCTGGGAGACGTGACCAAGACATGAATGTGGACTTTGCTGGGTGGGACTTTCAAAATCTTTTATTCTCCTTTAGGTGATATGTCAACTTTTTTTTTTTTTTTTTTTTTTTTTTTTTAAAGATGACCGGTAAGGGGAACTTAACCCCATACTTGGTGTCAGCACCACGATCTGCCAGGTGAGCCACGGGTCGGCCCAAATATGTAAATATTTTTAATGTGCACATTATTTTATAGTTACAAAAAGATTTACAACACATTAAATACCATCCACTGAACACTCACCTACTAACTGCAGTACATTACCTAGTTTCAACGTTCATAGACATTTATGACAAAGATAAAAGATAGTGATTATAAGCAAATCAGTAGTAGTTCAATAGGAATGAAGAATAACATTAAAAACACAGTCCTTGCACCCAGGAGCGCAGGGTGTGTCCTAAGCAGTGTTCCTCTGTCCTGTCCTTGCCCTGTGTGCAGGCACGTGTGTGTGTGTGCAAGAGTGCGTGTGCATGTGTGTGTACAAGCGTGTGTGTGCAGAGGTACGTGTGCGTGTGTGTGTTTGTGTACAGGTGTGTGTGTACAGGCGTGTGTGTGTGTGTGTGTGTGTGTGTGTGTGTGTATAAAGAGAGAGAGAGAATTATAAAAACAAATGGGACAAGATATAAACTATTGGTAATCTGGACAATAGATATACTAGAGTTCCTTGTATTCTTGTAGCTTTTCTGTAAGTTTAAAATTATTTTAAAGTAGAGTTACAAAAAACATTTACTCAGAGCAAACTTTTGATAAAACATGCTATTAACTACCTCATGGGTAAATGCCTGTTGTCCTACATACCCAACCGATGCGTTATCCCAACAACCTCGTATATCCTACCTTCTATGAATAATACCCTCCTGTGTCTTTGACCTGCTCCTTCTCTCCACTCCCATAGTCCCTGCCTCTGAATACTTTATCCCCTATTCTAGCCATAGCTACCATGTGATAGCTACCATGTCCCACATGACATGACTACAGCTGATTGGCTTAGGTGAGCATTTGACCCAAGATGGTCCAACCAAAGAATTTCTCCATGGTTTTTGCAGTGGGTCACAAAGGACATCCAAACCAGTTATTCTTTGGGGGGCTGTCCTCGTGTGGATTTCCCCAAAAGCAGACTCTGAAACAAGGTAGTTTGTTTCGGAGCCGATCCCAAGAAGCATGGTAAGAGAGTGTGGAAGTGAGACAGGGAAAAGAGGAAAGCAATAATAAAACGTGTTCAGTCCAACCTTGTGAGGCCTATAGACTCAAACTCACAATCATCGGCCTGAAGGATGAGGGAAGTGGGGTATTTATGCAACACTTCCCATTCCTCTTTGGCTGAAGGTTCCTCCCGGGTGTATTAATGATCTGGCTCTTTTGTCCTGTCCTACCTGCCATCCCAGCCCACTTCCCCAACGAGTGAATGTCCGCAGGCAGAAGGATGCAGGTACTTGAGGTAGGAAGCCTGGGACAGATTGGAGAACAATTCCCCAGCTCCAGGGAACCTCAGGAATGGACCGAGGGCACATGGCCAGGGCAGCAAGAGTGACTGGTATAGTGGTTAATGGTGGATGATTTCAGGAGTTGTCGGTGGGCTATGCTTCCTGCCATGTGGAGGAATCTGGTCTAGAGTGAAAGAGAAGGAAGCAGACTTGCAGAAAAAGAGGCAGTGACAGAGATGCTGACAGCAGTTGAAGCCCTGCTTCCAACTGTTCTGGAGGCCCAGACCACAGCTTTGTCTATTTAGCCCTTTCTTGGCTTCAGTGAGCAATTCAAATCACCTTTATATCTTAACAAATTTGAGTTGTGCAAAACGTGTTTGGTCACTAGTGAGAGGAACTAGAGCTAAAAATAATTGGAGACTTTCATAAACCGTTCACACAGTTATTTTTTAAACTTGCTTTGCTCCAGTTTTGAGGCTAACAGTTAGCAGCAGCATTCCCCTCTTCTGCCCCACTTCTCTGGCTGGTCAGTTTCATTATTATTTTTTTTTTTCTTAAGCAAAACAACAACCCCCCCTCCCCCCCAAAAACCCAAGACTTCTTTCACTCTTCGAAGATGCCCACAGATTTTTATTTTCCTAGATTTCGCTGGCCTAAAAATGCTTTGAATACCGGGTCCTTACAGCAGGACTTGTCCCAAATCCCCATGGGGAGCCACTGTTGTGTTTATGTATGTGTCCCTGCTTCTTTCTTAATTGAAAATGTGACCTAAGTTTCCACGATACACTAATGAAATTAAACATAATAAAGAGATTTCTTGAAATGTAAAAGCTTCTCTATGACTTTTATTTTTTTTTTATTATTATTTTTTAAAAGATGACCGGTAAGGGGATCTTAACCCTTGACTTGGTGTTGTGAGCACCACGCTCAGCCAGTGAGCGAACCGGCCATCCGTATATGGGATCCGAACCCGGGGCCTTGGTGTTCTCAGCACCACACTCTCCCGAGTGAGCCACGGGCCGGCCCTGACTTTTATTTTTCTATTGGTTTTCTCATCTCGGGTCCACCGGCGGGGGGCTTTTGGGGCGTTGAGGCGCCCTGGTCGACCTGGCTACTAGGTCGGCGGCGGTGGGCGGTCCCGGTTCTCGGGTTCCCGGGGGGCGGTGGCCTTTTTGCGGGTTTAGGCTCCCTGGACGTCCTTGCGGCTTGGACGGCTGCGGCGGCGGCGGCAGGCGGGATCGGGTCTCGGATCCCGGGGAGGGGGCTTTTGTTGGGGTTCAGGCTTCCTGGTCGGCCTGGCTGCTTGGACGGCGGCGGCGGTGGGCGGGACCGTGTCTTGGGTCCCCGGGCGTGGGGGCTTTTGTTCGTATTAAGGCTCCCTGGTCGGCCTGGCAGCTGGGACAACGACTGCGGCGGCAGCAGCGGTGGGCGTCCGTGTCTCAGGTAAGCAAGGGGGGGCTTTTGTTGGGGTTCACTATCCCTGGTCGGGCTGGAGCCTTGTACGACGACGGAAGCGCCGATGGGCGGGCCCCGGTCTCGGGTCCACTGGGGAGGGTGTGAGGGGTTCTTGGGGTTCAGGCTCCCTGGTCGGCCTGGCTGCTTGTACGACGGCTGCGGCGGCGGGGGCGGTGGGCGGGCCCGGATCTCGGGTCCCTGGGTGGGGGTGGTTTTGATGGGGTTCATGCTCCCTGGTTGGCCTGGCCTCTAGGTCGGCCGCGGTGGGCGGTCCCGGTTCTCGGGTTCCCGGGGGGCGGTGGCTTTTTTGCGGGTTTAGGCTCCCTGGACGTCCTTGCGGCTTGGACGGCTGCGGCGGCGGCGGCGGGCGGGATCGGGTCTCGGATCCCGGGGAGGGGGCTTTTGTTGGGGTTCAAGCTTCCTGGTTGGCCTGGCTGCTTGGACGGCGGCGGCGGTGGCGGCAGGCGGGATCGGGTCTCGGATCCCGGGGAGGAGGCTTTTGTTGGGGTTCAGGCTTCCTGGTCGGCCTGCCTGCTTGGACGAGGGCTGCGGCGGCGGCCTGGCTGCTGGGAAGGCGGCGGCGGTAGGCGGGCCCGGGTCCCCGGGTGGGGGTGTCATTTGTTGGGTTTCAGGATCCCTGGTAGTCCTGGCTGCTTGGACGGCGGCGGTGGGTGGGCCCGGGTCTTGGGTTCCCGGGGGGGCTGGGTGTTTTGGGGGTTCAGGCTCCCTGGACGTCCTTGCTGCTTGGACGGCGGCGGCGGCGGCGGTGGGCGGGCTCTGGTCTCAGGTACCCGGGGTGGGGGCTTTTGTTGGGGTTCAGGCTCCCTGGTCTGCATGGCTGCTTGAACTACGGCGATCGGCGGGCAGCGGGCGGCGTTACGCGTGTGGAGGGCGGTTCCGGGTCTCAGGTCCGCGGGAGAGGGGGTTTTGTTGAGCTTCGGGCTTCATGATCGGTTTGGATGCTTGGACGGCGGCGTCGGCGGCAGCAGCGGTGGTGGGCTGACCGGGGTCTCGGATCGCCGGAGGGGGGGCTTTTGTTTGAGTTCATGCTCCCTGGTGGGCTTGGCTGCATCAATGGCGGCGGTGGTGAGCGGTGAGCGTTGGGTGGTGAGCGGTGAGCGTTCGGTGGTGGGTGGTGGGCGGTGGGAGGGCCCGGGTTTCGGATCCCATGCGTTGGGGGTTTTTTGGGGGCGAAGGATTCCTGGTCGGCCTGGATTCTTGGAAGACGGCGGTGGGCGGGCCCGGGTCTCCGGATCCCGGTGGGGGCGTGGCTTCTTTTGAGTTTCAGGCTCCCTGGTCGGCCTGGCTTTTGGGACGGCAGCGGCAGTGGAAGGGCCCGGATCTCGGGTCCCCGGGGCGGGGGGCTTTTGTAGGGGTTCAGGATTCATGGTCGGCCTGGCTGCTTGGACGACGGCTGCGGCGGCGGCGGCGGTGGGCGGGCCCGGATCTCGGGTCCCCGGGTGGGGGTGGTTTGGATGGGGTCCATGCTCCCTGGTCGGCCTGGCTGCTTGGACGAAGGCGGCGGGGGTGGTGGGTGGGCTCGTCTCGGGTCCCTGAGGTGGGGGGAGCTTTTGCTGGGGTTCTGGTTCCCTGGACTTCCTGGAGGCTTGGACCGCGGCGAGCGCCTGACGGCAGATTGGCCGACGGGCCGGTGAGTGGGGTCCCTTGGAGGGCCGGCTTTTTGGGGGGTTCAGGCTCCATCCTGGGCCTGGCTGCTTGGACGACGGCGGCGGCGGCGATCGGCGGGCCCGTGTAACGCGTCCACGGGGGGTGCGGGGTGCGTGGCGGTTGTTGTGGTTCAGTCTCCCTGGTGGGCTTGGATGATGAGTGGCGGCGGCGGTGGGCGGAGGGCCGTGGGCGGTGGGCGGTTGGCGGGCCCGGATCTGGGGTCCCCGGGGGTGGGGCTATTGTTAGGGTTCAGGCTCCCTGGTCGGCCTGGGTTCTTGAACTACGGCGGGCGGCGGGCAGCGGGCGGCGTGCGGCGTGGGGAGGGCGGGCTCGCGTCTCGTGTCCACGGGGTGGCGTGGGGGGGTGGGGCGGCCCTTTTTACGTTTCAGGCTCCCTGGTCGGCCTGGCTGTTTGGACGACGGCGGTGGGCGTGCCCGGGTCTCGGGTTCCGGCGGGGTGTGGCTTGTTTTGGGTTTCATGCTCCCTGGACATCCTTGCTGCTTGGATGGCTGCGGCGGCGGCTGCGGTGGCGGCGGCGGCGGCGACGACGTTGGGCGTGCCTTGGTCTCGGGTCACCGGGGGGGAGGGGCTTTTGTTGGGATTCAGGCTCCCTGGACATCCTTGCTGTTGGGATGGCTGCTGCTGCTGCTGCGGCGGCGGCGGCGGAGGCGGTGGCGGGCGGCAGACGGGCCCGGGTCTCGGGATCCCGGTGGGGGCGTGGCTTCTTTTGAGTTTCAGGCTCCCTGGTTGGCCTGGCTGCTGGGTCGGCGGCGGCGATGGGCGGGCCCGGATCTCGGGTTCCCGTGGGGCGGTGGCTTTTTTGCGGGTTTAGGCTCCCTGGACGTCCTTGCGGCTTGGACGGCTGCGGCGGCGGCGGCAGGCGGGATCGGGTCTCGGATCCCGGGTAGGGGGCTTTTGTTGGGGTTCAGGCTCCCTGGTCTGCCTGGCTGCTTGAACTACCTCGAGCGGCGGGCAGAGGGCGGCGTTCCGCGTGTGGAGGGCGGGTCCGGGTCTCAGGTCCGCGAGAGAGGGTGCTTTTGTTGGGCTTCAGGCTTCATGATCGATTTGGATGCTTGGACGGCGGCGGCGGCGGCAGCAGCGGCGGCGGGCGGGCCCGGGTCTCGGGATCCCGTTGGGGGCGTGGCTTCTTTTGAGTTTCAGGCTCCCTGGTTGGCCTGGCTGCTAGGTCGGTGGCGGCGGTGGGCGGGCCCGGGTCTCGTGTTGGGGGGGGTGTGTGGCTTGTTTTGGGTTTCAGGCTCCCTGGACATCCCTCCGCACTGCAGGGCAGGGGATTACGTGAGTATATGTGCAGCGGATGGTGGGGACCCCTGGGATCCCCTGAGGAGTCGCCCACCACACAGACAGAGATGTGGCACTTGAGTCCAAACCTAAATATATATGAAGCCATTGTAAGGTTTTATGGAGGAAAGCAGTATGTGAATGCATGAAATTCCAACTGTCACATGGTGCAGAGAGGAAAAACAGGCCAAGAGCAAAAGTGACATTTTCGGGCCGACCCCGAGGCGCACTCGGGAGAGTGCAGCGCTGGGAGCGCAGCGACGCTATGGTCGCGGGTTCAGATCCTATATAGGAATGGCCGGTGGGCTCACTGGCTGAGCATGGTGTGGACGACACCAAGCCAAGGGTTGCGATCCCCTTACCGGTCACGAAAAAGACAAAAAAAAAAAAAAAAAAGTGACATTCTCAAGATTATGTGACAGGAACCAGACCTGTCGTTAGTCGTATTCCATGCTACCTTCCACACCGTCATGGATTTTATCTCTAGTCTTGTTTATTAGCTGCATGTGACACCGGCCACAGGTTTTAGAGATGTTTTCTCACACGTGCCTGATGCCATCCCTAGGAAGAAGATGCTAGAATGATCACCACTGTGCAGAAGGGGAGACTGGGGAGGTCCTGAGATTCACAATGGCTTGTCCAGGGTCATATAAGTGATAAGAAGCAGGAGCTGGGGCTGAACCTACGTGTATCTCCTCCGAGATGTGATGCTGGCTGCACCCAGGCCTTGCGCAGGGGTGTGGTCAGGCAGTGTTGGTGGAAGTGTGGGCAATAGAGAGAGTTCATGGGGAAGGAGGGTCAGCAGTCAGGTACCCAGAGGGTCGTTTGCAGTCTTGTACACAGAAGAGAGGCCCGGGAAATGAGGTACCAGGAAGTGACCTCACTTCCTTGACGACAGACCCCAACAGAACTCGGAACTCGGTAACCTGGCACCCACATTCTATACACAGCCCCTTCCCCAGCTCACTTGGCCACAGGCAGAGTGAGATGTTGTGCTGTATCCCGAGGTCCCGGGGCCGTAGCCCCAGGCAGCCCTGTGCTGAGAGGCTTGTCCGATGCTTCCAGCGCTGGTTCAGCCCTCGCCCTCGACTCCTGTGGCCATTTGGCAGGAGGTCCCTAAAGGTAATGTCAGGTGGCCCAGGAGAGGGTGGTCCAGGCCAGGCCAGGCCAGCACTGTGAGCCTCCCTGGGTGACCACTCTCTCCTCCTGAGTGTGTGGGGAATGGGGATATGGGACACCGTCCCTGGGTAGGGGCCGAGTGTGGGTTGTTTATAAACCTGCTGGTCCTGGTGTGTTCACACCTCAGGTCATGGCTGGAGGGTGAAAGGGGACTGCCGGGGTGGCAACCACCACCCTGTACAGTAACCCTGGGCCCTCAGGCTGTCTCCTCATGTCGTGCCTGGGGTTAAGACTGGCCTCCAGCCCCTTCCGTCCCGTGGGTTCACGGTGCTGTCACTGTGTGTCTCTCCCCTGTCCTGTGCTAGAGTGAAGACGAGTCTTCCCTGAGCCCGGATGCCACCCACATGGTGTGGCCTGTCCCGGCAGGCACCCTGCAGAAGCGGGTGGAGCACCTGGTGCCCGCTGTCCTGGGTGGCGACCGATCTTACGTCCACACGTTTCTGCTCAGCTACAGGAACTTTGCCAGTCCCCAGCAGGTGCTGGAACTGCTTTTCCTCAGGTGAGCACTCTGGCCCTCGATCGCACAGTGTCACTAGGCCGCCTCCCGTCTGTGAGTCTTGGGGCTGTCACCACACCCTTCTGAGCCTCAGGTTCCTCCTGTGATCAGTGGCGTGGTCACAGGAACAAGCTCCAGTGGGTCCCCCATGGAAAGTGCTGCTCCTGAGTCCAGCCCTGTGGAAGGTCTGCTGGAGGGGCCACGGTCGTCCTCATTCAGGATTCCTGCAACCCCCATCAGGAAGTGTCTGTCACCCCCTCACTGACCTCGTTGACTTGGGCTTCACTGTTTTCACATTTTGACAGGAAATTTGAGATTCTATCTGCAGGCCTCTGGGTGTATTCAAAGCAGGGAGACCCGGGGCGGGCAGAGCGGCTTCAGGTGCACCCAGCTCTCTTGGGAGGAGTTGGTTGGGGTTCATTCCTTCCACAAACATTATGTGAAGCCACACTATGTGCGGTGACTTTCTGGGCACTGACCATAATCCAATGAACCAAGGAGACGGCGTTCCCTGCCCTCCTGGGCTACCATTCTAGTCAGAGGCGAGACAGTCACAGTAGACATGAGAAGCAGGTAGTGCCACCATGTGGTAGATGTGACACCCTTCTGGCCTCCCCTAGGTACGAAAGCATGCTTTCTGAATTTCACGGGGATGGCAAATCCCTGAAGCAGCTCAAACGGTAAGTGGGGTTTGGGTGCAGATGGAGGGGCTCCCACCTCCACACAGCTGTGGGTGGTCTGCGGGGGCCTGTGAGTGGGGGGCTGGCAAAACTCTGGCTCCCACACATCTTATGATTCCTGCCGCAGGGCTGAGGCCTCAGGGCTTTCCCTGAGGCAGGAAAAGGAGTCAAGACGAGCTGGGGATGGGGCCCCAGGCACTGTAGGGTGTGCGAGAGCCTGGAGAGCAGAGTGAGCCCAGAGAGAACCCATCCCCACCCCCTCCCCCGCAGCCCTGCCCACACCCTCAGAACCCGTGCTGAGCCAGAGCAGGAGGTGTGCAGAGCATCCCGCTCACACTCAGGCCTGGAGCCTCCATGGGCAGGCTCATCTAGGGCTGGGGACGCAGAGTGTGGTCGGGGCCAAGAGATCGGTGTCAGTGGGAAAAGGAGATGCAGATTTTCATGCAGACACTTGGGCAGTACATCCACATGTGAGCTCAAGTTTGGGCTTTTCCAAGGGCCCTGGGTAGGCCAGGGGAGCAGAGCCTCCCTCTGTTTCCTCATTTATCAGATATTCCTGGACACCTCCTGTGTGCCAGAGAGTAATGCCCAGAGCAGACAGCACCCTCCTCGGGTGGACATGTCATTCAAGCAGGGGCGGGGCAGTGACACAGACAGAGGAGGGTGTCAGGTTTCCCTGAAGAAGGGAAGGGTGGTCACACCGGTGGTTGAAGGCTCCTCCCGTGGAGGCTTTTGCCAGCCCCTCCTTGGTCACCAGGCCCGTCTCGGCCAGGGCTGCCAGACTGGGGGTGGACATTGGAGGGGCTGGTCTATGGACAGGCAGGGCCAGAGGGTACAAGACTGCAGCTCACTCAGGGGAGCCCTGGGAGGGCAGCATAGAGGGATAGGCAAGGCCTCTGACGCTGCTACCCACTTGTCTCCCCCACTGCCATGTCCTCTGTCCTAAAGATCTGGCTGGAATTCTATTCCATTGATTTCCACGCCCCTCCTGAATTTCATTCTTTGAAGTTTCTGTCGGCCTCTGTACATGTCAACATGCTGGGTTCAGAGGTGGAGCGCAAGGCTGATCTTCTTCGGGCGCAGCTGGAGAAGCTGGAGCACCTGGAGCCTAGTGAGGCGGAGACTGAGGGTGAGGAGGGAGAGGGTGGGTGCCTGTGAGGGTTTGGGGCGGGGGCTGGGCTGGGCTGGGCCACACAGAGCAGAGTTTCCAGAAGCAGGCTGGGGACAGGGGCACTGAGTACTCAGAACAGTCATGCAGTGTTCTGCAGTGTGGGGAGACTTCCTGAGGCTGGGTCTCTGGACTTGGGCTTCTCAGAAAGACAGTGTCATTGGAAGAGACATAGAAACTCACGTTGATATTGCCAATTGTTGTCTCTCCAGTTCCAGCTTCCGCCCAGGCTGAGCAACGGTCCCAAGAGCGTCTGCTGTGTTCAGCTCCAGCTCCAGCTCCAGCTCCAGCTCCACTGCCAGAGGCAGAGCGAGAGCAAGATCCAGAGCCCAAGCCAGAGCCGGAGGTAGAGCAGGAGCAAGATCCAGAGCAAGTGGTAGAGCAGGAGCGAGATCCAGAGCAAGAGCAAGAGAAAGATCAAGAGAAAGTGCAGGAGAAAGAGGAAGAGAAAGATCAAGAGCCAGATCAAGATCCAGAGATAGAGCTAGAGCAAGCTGACATAACCGCTTCTGAAACCTGAAAAGAATTAGAAGAAACACCAGCACCCAGGGGAGCCCTGGCTCCAGAGCTCCCACAAACACCCTCACCAGTCCCCACTCCAGATCTGTTCTTGTCCTTCCTTGACGCTGTGCTTCTCCTCGTTTTTGTCTGTGTCCTGCATCTCCTCAAATTTTTTCATCTTTTATTTTCAATAATATCCCTTGTATAAAATAAAGTGTTTTAATATTTTCAAAATTACAATTCAGTGGCATTAAGTACATTTTTAATATGGTGCAACCCTTACCACCGTTTAGTGACCGAACAGCTTCATCTACTCTGTAGCCATTTAGCCGTCACTCCCCGTCCCGCCTCTGCCAGTCCCTGACAACCACTCCATTTTCTGGGTGTGTGTGAATTTACCTACCATGGATTGTTCCTATCAGTACAGTTATGTGTTATGTGGCCTTCTGTATCTGGCTACATAATATGAGGAAGAACTGATTAATTTCCATTGTAGGTTTTTACTAAGAGGAAAATGACAGAAACATCAAAGACTCTATGTAGAAACACAGAGCCCTGACAGTTATTATTGCCATAATCTTGAAATAGGAAGTACTTTTGAATGACTAGAGAGCCAGAAGCCACAGAGGAAAATGCTGACTTGTCCTGGTCAAAACAAAAACCAGAATAATGTCAAAAGGTGAAAAGACAAACCCCAGACTGGAAGATTCTTCATGGTCAGAGAAAGGGTAATAGGCATCCTAGTGGTCCAAAGAGTTCTCATTTATCCATGTTTGTCTAGGGACTAAGGACATATTCCTGCAGTTCCAAAGGGAAGCAATTCATATGGCCAGTAAATGCCAGACATCCGCGGCCTCCCTTAGGATGACACACAGAAATTGACTCATCATTCAGATGGCATTTGCCCCATCAGTTGGGGAGGTCTGTATGTCCCGTGATGACCAGCTCCGGTGAGAATGTGGGAAGAAGAGGTCCCAGCGGATGCCCTGGGAGCCATGTTCGTAGATACCCCATCTCGGGAACAGCTCAGCAACTCCTAACAAAGTGCTCAGGCATGTCTATTTGCCAAGCAGCGGTAATCCGGGGAGGTTATTCCACAACCGCAGCTGCTCACGTTTCTGGTGAAGTGTTTTCATCACCGCAGTGGTGGAGGTAGCAAGGGGCTGGCCTTGTCTCTAACATCCTGTAGAGGGGCTGGGTGTTCAAACCTGGTCCACATGGACCGGGGAACATTGAGCGGCTGCTGAGTGTGCACAGAAATGGTTAGGTAAACATGTCAGTTTGTAGTCTGTACCGAGGGTCTCAGGTTGAAAACCATCTATGTGCTGTCAACACGCATACACACCTGTATGTAAATGACTCTTTGGGTGAAAGAAGAAAGAGTGAGACAGACAGACACAGGACAGAGGGAGTGGAATGGGAGAGACAGCCTGGGAGACGTGACCAAGACATGAATGTGGACCAGCTTTGCTGGGTGGGACTTTCAAAATCTTTTATTCTCCTTTAGGTGATATGTCAACTTTTTTTTTTTTTTTTTTTTTTTTTTTAAAGATGACCGGTAAGGGGAACTTAACCCCATACTTGGTGTCAGCACCACGATCTGCCAGGTGAGCCACGGGTCGGCCCAAATATGTAAATATTTTTAATGTGCACATTATTTTATAGTTACAAAAAGATTTACAACACATTAAATACCATCCACTGAACACTCACCTACTAACTGCAGTACATTACCTAGTTTCAACGTTCATAGACATTTATGACAAAGATAAAAGATAGTGATTATAAGCAAATCAGTAGTAGTTCAATAGGAATGAAGAATAACATTAAAAACACAGTCCTTGCACCCAGGAGCGCAGGGTGTGTCCTAAGCAGTGTTCCTCTGTCCTGTCCTTGCCCTGTGTGCAGGCACGTGTGTGTGTGTGCAAGAGTGCGTGTGCATGTGTGTGTACAAGCGTGTGTGTGCAGAGGTACGTGTGCGTGTGTGTGTTTGTGTACAGGTGTGTGTGTACAGGCGTGTGTGTGTGTGTGTGTGTGTGTGTGTGTGTGTGTGTATAAAGAGAGAGAGAGAATTATAAAAACAAATGGGACAAGATATAAACTATTGGTAATCTGGACAATAGATATACTAGAGTTCCTTGTATTCTTGTAGCTTTTCTGTAAGTTTAAAATTATTTTAAAGTAGAGTTACAAAAAACATTTACTCAGAGCAAACTTTTGATAAAACATGCTATTAACTACCTCATGGGTAAATGCCTGTTGTCCTACATACCCAACCGATGCGTTATCCCAACAACCTCGTATATCCTACCTTCTATGAATAATGCCCTCCTGTGTCTTTGACCTGCTCCTTCTCTCCACTCCCATAGTCCCTGCCTCTGAATACTTTATCCCCTATTCTAGCCATAGCTACCATGTGATAGCTACCATGTCCCACATGACATGACTACAGCTGATTGGCTTAGGTGAGCATTTGACCCAAGATGGTCCAACCAAAGAATTTCTCCATGGTTTTTGCAGTGGGTCACAAAGGACATCCAAACCAGTTATTCTTTGGGGGGCTGTCCTCGTGTGGATTTCCCCAAAAGCAGACTCTGAAACAAGGTAGTTTGTTTCGGAGCCGATCCCAAGAAGCATGGTAAGAGAGTGTGGAAGTGAGACAGGGAAAAGAGGAAAGCAATAATAAAACGTGTTCAGTCCAACCTTGTGAGGCCTATAGACTCAAACTCACAATCATCGGCCTGAAGGATGAGGGAAGTGGGGTATTTATGCAACACTTCCCATTCCTCTTTGGCTGAAGGTTCCTCCCGGGTGTATTAATGATCTGGCTCTTTTGTCCTGTCCTACCTGCCATCCCAGCCCACTTCCCCAACGAGTGAATGTCCGCAGGCAGAAGGATGCAGGTACTTGAGGTAGGAAGCCTGGGACAGATTGGAGAACAATTCCCCAGCTCCAGGGAACCTCAGGAATGGACCGAGGGCACATGGCCAGGGCAGCAAGAGTGACTGGTATAGTGGTTAATGGTGGATGATTTCAGGAGTTGTCGGTGGGCTATGCTTCCTGCCATGTGGAGGAATCTGGTCTAGAGTGAAAGAGAAGGAAGCAGACTTGCAGAAAAAGAGGCAGTGACAGAGATGCTGACAGCAGTTGAAGCCCTGCTTCCAACTGTTCTGGAGGCCCAGACCACAGCTTTGTCTATTTAGCCCTTTCTTGGCTTCAGTGAGCAATTCAAATCACCTTTATATCTTAACAAATTTGAGTTGTGCAAAACGTGTGTTTGGTCACTAGTGAGAGGAACTAGAGCTAAAAATAATTGGAGACTTTCATAAACCGTTCACACAGTTATTTTTTAAACTTGCTTTGCTCCAGTTTTGAGGCTAACAGTTAGCAGCAGCATTCCCCTCTTCTGCCCCACTTCTCTGGCTGGTCAGTTTCATTATTATTATTTTTTTTCTTAAACAAAACAACAACCCCCCCTCCCCCCCAAAAACCCAAGACTTCTTTCACTCTTCGAAGATGCCCACAGATTTTTATTTTCCTAGATTTCGCTGGCCTAAAAATGCTTTGAATACCGGGTCCTTACAGCAGGACTTGTCCCAAATCCCCATGGGGAGCCACTGTTGTGTTTATGTATGTGTCCCTGCTTCTTTCTTAATTGAAAATGTGACCTAAGTTTCCACGATACACTAATGAAATTAAACATAATAAAGAGATTTCTTGAAATGTAAAAGCTTCTCTATGACTTTTATTTTTTTTTTATTATTATTTTTTAAAAGATGACCGGTAAGGGGATCTTAACCCTTGACTTGGTGTTGTGAGCACCACGCTCAGCCAGTGAGCGAACCGGCCATCCGTATATGGGATCCGAACCCGGGGCCTTGGTGTTCTCAGCACCACACTCTCCCGAGTGAGCCACGGGCCGGCCCTGACTTTTATTTTTCTATTGGTTTTCTCATCTCGGGTCCACCGGCGGGGGGCTTTTGGGGCGTTGAGGCGCCCTGGTCGACCTGGCTACTAGGTCGGCGGCGGTGGGCGGTCCCGGTTCTCGGGTTCCCGGGGGGCGGTGGCCTTTTTGCGGGTTTAGGCTCCCTGGACGTCCTTGCGGCTTGGACGGCTGCGGCGGCGGCGGCAGGCGGGATCGGGTCTCGGATCCCGGGGAGGGGGCTTTTGTTGGGGTTCAGGCTTCCTGGTCGGCCTGGCTGCTTGGACGGCGGCGGCGGTGGGCGGGACCGTGTCTTGGGTCCCCGGGCGTGGGGGCTTTTGTTCGTATTAAGGCTCCCTGGTCGGCCTGGCAGCTGGGACAACGACTGCGGCGGCAGCAGCGGTGGGCGTCCGTGTCTCAGGTAAGCAAGGGGGGGCTTTTGTTGGGGTTCACTATCCCTGGTCGGGCTGGAGCCTTGTACGACGACGGAAGCGCCGATGGGCGGGCCCCGGTCTCGGGTCCACTGGGGAGGGTGTGAGGGGTTCTTGGGGTTCAGGCTCCCTGGTCGGCCTGGCTGCTTGTACGACGGCTGCGGCGGCGGGGGCGGTGGGCGGGCCCGGATCTCGGGTCCCTGGGTGGGGGTGGTTTTGATGGGGTTCATGCTCCCTGGCTGGCCTGGCCTCTAGGTCGGCCGCGGTGGGCGGTCCCGGTTCTCGGGTTCCCGGGGGGCGGTGGCTTTTTTGCGGGTTTAGGCTCCCTGGACGTCCTTGCGGCTTGGACGGCTGCGGCGGCGGCGGCGGGCGGGATCGGGTCTCGGATCCCGGGGAGGGGGCTTTTGTTGGGGTTCAAGCTTCCTGGTTGGCCTGGCTGCTTGGACGGCGGCGGCGGTGGCGGCAGGCGGGATCGGGTCTCGGATCCCGGGGAGGAGGCTTTTGTTGGGGTTCAGGCTTCCTGGTCGGCCTGCCTGCTTGGACGAGGGCTGCGGCGGCGGCCTGGCTGCTGGGAAGGCGGCGGCGGTAGGCGGGCCCGGGTCCCCGGGTGGGGGTGTCATTTGTTGGGTTTCAGGATCCCTGGTAGTCCTGGCTGCTTGGACGGCGGCGGTGGGTGGGCCCGGGTCTTGGGTTCCCGGGGGGGCTGGGTGTTTTGGGGGTTCAGGCTCCCTGGACGTCCTTGCTGCTTGGACGGCGGCGGCGGCGGCGGCGGCGGCGGCGGCGGTGGGCGGGCTCTGGTCTCAGGTACCCGGGGTGGGGGCTTTTGTTGGGGTTCAGGCTCCCTGGTCTGCATGGCTGCTTGAACTACGGCGATCGGCGGGCAGCGGGCGGCGTTACGCGTGTGGAGGGCGGTTCCGGGTCTCAGGTCCGCGGGAGAGGGGGTTTTGTTGAGCTTCGGGCTTCATGATCGGTTTGGATGCTTGGACGGCGGCGTCGGCGGCAGCAGCGGTGGTGGGCTGACCGGGGTCTCGGATCGCCGGAGGGGGGGCTTTTGTTTGAGTTCATGCTCCCTGGTGGGCTTGGCTGCATCAATGGCGGCGGTGGTGAGCGGTGAGCGTTGGGTGGTGAGCGGTGAGCGTTCGGTGGTGGGTGGTGGGCGGTGGGAGGGCCCGGGTTTCGGATTCCATGCGTTGGGGGTTTTTTGGGGGCGAAGGATTCCTGGTCGGCCTGGATTCTTGGAAGACGGCGGTGGGCGGGCCCGGGTCTCCGGATCCCGGTGGGGGCGTGGCTTCTTTTGAGTTTCAGGCTCCCTGGTCGGCCTGGCTTTTGGGACGGCAGCGGCAGTGGAAGGGCCCGGATCTCGGGTCCCCGGGGCGGGGGGCTTTTGTAGGGGTTCAGGATTCATGGTCGGCCTGGCTGCTTGGACGACGGCTGCGGCGGCGGCGGCGGTGGGCGGGCCCGGATCTCGGGTCCCCGGGTGGGGGTGGTTTGGATGGGGTCCATGCTCCCTGGTCGGCCTGGCTGCTTGGACGAAGGCGGCGGGGGTGGTGGGTGGGCTCGTCTCGGGTCCCTGAGGTGGGGGGAGCTTTTGCTGGGGTTCTGGTTCCCTGGACTTCCTGGAGGCTTGGACCGCGGCGAGCGCCTGACGGCAGATTGGCCGACGGGCCGGTGAGTGGGGTCCCTTGGAGGGCCGGCTTTTTGGGGGGTTCAGGCTCCATCCTGGGCCTGGCTGCTTGGACGACGGCGGCGGCGGCGATCGGCGGGCCCGTGTAACGCGTCCACGGGGGGTGCGGGGTGCGTGGCGGTTGTTGTGGTTCAGTCTCCCTGGTGGGCTTGGATGATGAGTGGCGGCGGCGGTGGGCGGAGGGCCGTGGGCGGTGGGCGGTTGGCGGGCCCGGATCTGGGGTCCCCGGGGGTGGGGCTATTGTTAGGGTTCAGGCTCCCTGGTCGGCCTGGGTTCTTGAACTACGGCGGGCGGCGGGCAGCGGGCGGCGTGCGGCGTGGGGAGGGCGGGCTCGCGTCTCGTGTCCACGGGGTGGCGTGGGGGGGTGGGGCGGCCCTTTTTACGTTTCAGGCTCCCTGGTCGGCCTGGCTGTTTGGACGACGGCGGTGGGCGTGCCCGGGTCTCGGGTTCCGGCGGGGTGTGGCTTGTTTTGGGTTTCATGCTCCCTGGACATCCTTGCTGCTTGGATGGCTGCGGCGGCGGCTGCGGTGGCGGCGGCGGCGGCGACGACGTTGGGCGTGCCTTGGTCTCGGGTCACCGGGGGGGAGGGGCTTTTGTTGGGATTCAGGCTCCCTGGACATCCTTGCTGTTGGGATGGCTGCTGCTGCTGCTGCGGCGGCGGCGGCGGAGGCGGTGGCGGGCGGCAGACGGGCCCGGGTCTCGGGATCCCGGTGGGGGCGTGGCTTCTTTTGAGTTTCAGGCTCCCTGGTTGGCCTGGCTGCTGGGTCGGCGGCGGCGATGGGCGGGCCCGGATCTCGGGTTCCCGTGGGGCGGTGGCTTTTTTGCGGGTTTAGGCTCCCTGGACGTCCTTGCGGCTTGGACGGCTGCGGCGGCGGCGGCAGGCGGGATCGGGTCTCGGATCCCGGGTAGGGGGCTTTTGTTGGGGTTCAGGCTCCCTGGTCTGCCTGGCTGCTTGAACTACCTCGAGCGGCGGGCAGAGGGCGGCGTTCCGCGTGTGGAGGGCGGGTCCGGGTCTCAGGTCCGCGAGAGAGGGTGCTTTTGTTGGGCTTCAGGCTTCATGATCGATTTGGATGCTTGGACGGCGGCGGCGGCGGCAGCAGCGGCGGCGGGCGGGCCCGGGTCTCGGGATCCCGTTGGGGGCGTGGCTTCTTTTGAGTTTCAGGCTCCCTGGTTGGCCTGGCTGCTAGGTCGGTGGCGGCGGTGGGCGGGCCCGGGTCTCGTGTTGGGGGGGGTGTGTGGCTTGTTTTGGGTTTCAGGCTCCCTGGACATCCCTCCGCACTGCAGGGCAGGGGATTACGTGAGTATATGTGCAGCGGATGGTGGGGACCCCTGGGATCCCCTGAGGAGTCGCCCACCACACAGACAGAGATGTGGCACTTGAGTCCAAACCTAAATATATATGAAGCCATTGTAAGGTTTTATGGAGGAAAGCAGTATGTGAATGCATGAAATTCCAACTGTCACATGGTGCAGAGAGGAAAAACAGGCCAAGAGCAAAAGTGACATTTTCGGGCCGACCCCGAGGCGCACTCGGGAGAGTGCAGCGCTGGGAGCGCAGCGACGCTATGGTCGCGGGTTCAGATCCTATATAGGAATGGCCGGTGGGCTCACTGGCTGAGCATGGTGTGGACGACACCAAGCCAAGGGTTGCGATCCCCTTACCGGTCACGAAAAAGACAAAAAAAAAAAAAAAAAAGTGACATTCTCAAGATTATGTGACAGGAACCAGACCTGTCGTTAGTCGTATTCCATGCTACCTTCCACACCGTCATGGATTTTATCTCTAGTCTTGTTTATTAGCTGCATGTGACACCGGCCACAGGTTTTAGAGATGTTTTCTCACACGTGCCTGATGCCATCCCTAGGAAGAAGATGCTAGAATGATCACCACTGTGCAGAAGGGGAGACTGGGGAGGTCCTGAGATTCACAATGGCTTGTCCAGGGTCATATAAGTGATAAGAAGCAGGAGCTGGGGCTGAACCTACGTGTATCTCCTCCGAGATGTGATGCTGGCTGCACCCAGGCCTTGCGCAGGGGTGTGGTCAGGCAGTGTTGGTGGAAGTGTGGGCAATAGAGAGAGTTCATGGGGAAGGAGGGTCAGCAGTCAGGTACCCAGAGGGTCGTTTGCAGTCTTGTACACAGAAGAGAGGCCCGGGAAATGAGGTACCAGGAAGTGACCTCACTTCCTTGACGACAGACCCCAACAGAACTCGGAACTCGGTAACCTGGCACCCACATTCTATACACAGCCCCTTCCCCAGCTCACTTGGCCACAGGCAGAGTGAGATGTTGTGCTGTATCCCGAGGTCCCGGGGCCGTAGCCCCAGGCAGCCCTGTGCTGAGAGGCTTGTCCGATGCTTCCAGCGCTGGTTCAGCCCTCGCCCTCGACTCCTGTGGCCATTTGGCAGGAGGTCCCTAAAGGTAATGTCAGGTGGCCCAGGAGAGGGTGGTCCAGGCCAGGCCAGGCCAGCACTGTGAGCCTCCCTGGGTGACCACTCTCTCCTCCTGAGTGTGTGGGGAATGGGGATATGGGACACCGTCCCTGGGTAGGGGCCGAGTGTGGGTTGTTTATAAACCTGCTGGTCCTGGTGTGTTCACACCTCAGGTCATGGCTGGAGGGTGAAAGGGGACTGCCGGGGTGGCAACCACCACCCTGTACAGTAACCCTGGGCCCTCAGGCTGTCTCCTCATGTCGTGCCTGGGGTTAAGACTGGCCTCCAGCCCCTTCCGTCCCGTGGGTTCACGGTGCTGTCACTGTGTGTCTCTCCCCTGTCCTGTGCTAGAGTGAAGACGAGTCTTCCCTGAGCCCGGATGCCACCCACATGGTGTGGCCTGTCCCGGCAGGCACCCTGCAGAAGCGGGTGGAGCACCTGGTGCCCGCTGTCCTGGGTGGCGACCGATCTTACGTCCACACGTTTCTGCTCAGCTACAGGAACTTTGCCAGTCCCCAGCAGGTGCTGGAACTGCTTTTCCTCAGGTGAGCACTCTGGCCCTCGATCGCACAGTGTCACTAGGCCGCCTCCCGTCTGTGAGTCTTGGGGCTGTCACCACACCCTTCTGAGCCTCAGGTTCCTCCTGTGATCAGTGGCGTGGTCACAGGAACAAGCTCCAGTGGGTCCCCCATGGAAAGTGCTGCTCCTGAGTCCAGCCCTGTGGAAGGTCTGCTGGAGGGGCCACGGTCGTCCTCATTCAGGATTCCTGCAACCCCCATCAGGAAGTGTCTGTCACCCCCTCACTGACCTCGTTGACTTGGGCTTCACTGTTTTCACATTTTGACAGGAAATTTGAGATTCTATCTGCAGGCCTCTGGGTGTATTCAAAGCAGGGAGACCCGGGGCGGGCAGAGCGGCTTCAGGTGCACCCAGCTCTCTTGGGAGGAGTTGGTTGGGGTTCATTCCTTCCACAAACATTATGTGAAGCCACACTATGTGCGGTGACTTTCTGGGCACTGACCATAATCCAATGAACCAAGGAGACGGCGTTCCCTGCCCTCCTGGGCTACCATTCTAGTCAGAGGTGAGACAGTCACAGTAGACATGAGAAGCAGGTAGTGCCACCATGTGGTAGATGTGACACCCTTCTGGCCTCCCCTAGGTACGAAAGCATGCTTTCTGAATTTCACGGGGATGGCAAATCCCTGAAGCAGCTCAAACGGTAAGTGGGGTTTGGGTGCAGATGGAGGGGCTCCCACCTCCACACAGCTGTGGGTGGTCTGCGGGGGCCTGTGAGTGGGGGGCTGGCAAAACTCTGGCTCCCACACATCTTATGATTCCCTCCGTAGGGCTGAGGCCTCAGGGCTTTCCCTGAGGCAGGAAAAGGAGTCAAGACGAGCTGGGGATGGGGCCCCAGGCACTGTAGGGTGTGCGAGAGCCTGGAGAGCAGAGTGAGCCCAGAGAGAACCCATCCCCACCCCCTCCCCCACAGCCCTGCCCACACCCTCAGAACCCGTGCTGAGCCAGAGCAGGAGGTGTGCAGAGCATCCCGCTCACACTCAGGCCTGGAGCCTCCATGGGCAGGCTCATCTAGGGCTGGGGACGCAGAGTGTGGTCGGGGCCAAGAGATCGGTGTCAGTGGGAAAAGGAGATGCAGATTTTCATGCAGACACTTGGGCAGTACATCCACATGTGAGCTCAAGTTTGGGCTTTTCCAAGGGCCCTGGGTAGGCCAGGGGAGCAGAGCCTCCCTCTGTTTTCTCATTTATCAGATATTCCTGGACACCTCCTGTGTGCCAGAGAGTAATGCCCAGAGCAGACAGCACCCTCCTCGGGTGGACATGTCATTCAAGCAGGGGCGGGGCAGTGACACAGACAGAGGAGGGTGTCAGGTTTCCCTGAAGAAGGGAAGGGTGGTCACACCGGTGGTTGAAGGCTCCTCCCGTGGAGGCTTTTGCCAGCCCCTCCTTGGTCACCAGGCCCGTCTCGGCCAGGGCTGCCAGACTGGGGGTGGACATTGGAGGGGCTGGTCTATGGACAGGCAGGGCCAGAGGGTACAAGACTGCAGCTCACTCAGGGGAGCCCTGGGAGGGCAGCATAGAGGGATAGGCAAGGCCTCTGACGCTGCTACCCACTTGTCTCCCCCACTGCCATGTCCTCTGTCCTAAAGATCTGGCTGGAATTCTATTCCATTGATTTCCACGCCCCTCCTGAATTTCATTCTTTGAAGTTTCTGTCGGCCTCTGTACATGTCAACATGCTGGGTTCAGAGGTGGAGCGCAAGGCTGATCTTCTTCGGGCGCAGCTGGAGAAGCTGGAGCACCTGGAGCCTAGTGAGGCGGAGACTGAGGGTGAGGAGGGAGAGGGTGGGTGCCTGTGAGGGTTTGGGGCGGGGGCTGGGCTGGGCTGGGCCACACAGAGCAGAGTTTCCAGAAGCAGGCTGGGGACAGGGGCACTGAGTACTCAGAACAGTCATGCAGTGTTCTGCAGTGTGGGGAGACTTCCTGAGGCTGGGTCTCTGGACTTGGGCTTCTCAGAAAGACAGTGTCATTGGAAGAGACATAGAAACTCACGTTGATATTGCCAATTGTTGTCTCTCCAGTTCCAGCTTCCGCCCAGGCTGAGCAACGGTCCCAAGAGCGTCTGCTGTGTTCAGCTCCAGCTCCAGCTCCAGCTCCAGCTCCACTGCCAGAGGCAGAGCGAGAGCAAGATCCAGAGCCCAAGCCAGAGCCGGAGGTAGAGCAGGAGCAAGATCCAGAGCAAGTGGTAGAGCAGGAGCGAGATCCAGAGCAAGAGCAAGAGAAAGATCAAGAGAAAGTGCAGGAGAAAGAGGAAGAGAAAGATCAAGAGCCAGATCAAGATCCAGAGATAGAGCTAGAGCAAGCTGACATAACCGCTTCTGAAACCTGAAAAGAATTAGAAGAAACACCAGCACCCAGGGGAGCCCTGGCTCCAGAGCTCCCACAAACACCCTCACCAGTCCCCACTCCAGATCTGTTCTTGTCCTTCCTTGACGCTGTGCTTCTCCTCGTTTTTGTCTGTGTCCTGCATCTCCTCAAATTTTTTCATCTTTTATTTTCAATAATATCCCTTGTATAAAATAAAGTGTTTTAATATTTTCAAAATTACAATTCAGTGGCATTAAGTACATTTTTAATATGGTGCAACCCTTACCACCGTTTAGTGACCGAACAGCTTCATCTACTCTGTAGCCATTTAGCCGTCACTCCCCGTCCCGCCTCTGCCAGTCCCTGACAACCACTCCATTTTCTGGGTGTGTGTGAATTTACCTACCATGGATTGTTCCTATCAGTACAGTTATGTGTTATGTGGCCTTCTGTATCTGGCTACATAATATGAGGAAGAACTGATTAATTTCCATTGTAGGTTTTTACTAAGAGGAAAATGACAGAAACATCAAAGACTCTATGTAGAAACACAGAGCCCTGACAGTTATTATTGCCATAATCTTGAAATAGGAAGTACTTTTGAATGACTAGAGAGCCAGAAGCCACAGAGGAAAATGCTGACTTGTCCTGGTCAAAACAAAAACCAGAATAATGTCAAAAGGTGAAAAGACAAACCCCAGACTGGAAGATTCTTCATGGTCAGAGAAAGGGTAATAGGCATCCTAGTGGTCCAAAGAGTTCTCATTTATCCATGTTTGTCTAGGGACTAAGGACATATTCCTGCAGTTCCAAAGGGAAGCAATTCATATGGCCAGTAAATGCCAGACATCCGCGGCCTCCCTTAGGATGACACACAGAAATTGACTCATCATTCAGATGGCATTTGCCCCATCAGTTGGGGAGGTCTGTATGTCCCGTGATGACCAGCTCCGGTGAGAATGTGGGAAGAAGAGGTCCCAGCGGATGCCCTGGGAGCCATGTTCGTAGATACCCCATCTCGGGAACAGCTCAGCAACTCCTAACAAAGTGCTCAGGCATGTCTATTTGCCAAGCAGCGGTAATCCGGGGAGGTTATTCCACAACCGCAGCTGCTCACGTTTCTGGTGAAGTGTTTTCATCACCGCAGTGGTGGAGGTAGCAAGGGGCTGGCCTTGTCTCTAACATCCTGTAGAGGGGCTGGGTGTTCAAACCTGGTCCACATGGACCGGGGAACATTGAGCGGCTGCTGAGTGTGCACAGAAATGGTTAGGTAAACATGTCAGTTTGTAGTCTGTACCGAGGGTCTCAGGTTGAAAACCATCTATGTGCTGTCAACACGCATACACACCTGTATGTAAATGACTCTTTGGGTGAAAGAAGAAAGAGTGAGACAGACAGACACAGGACAGAGGGAGTGGAATGGGAGAGACAGCCTGGGAGACGTGACCAAGACATGAATGTGGACTTTGCTGGGTGGGACTTTCAAAATCTTTTATTCTCCTTTAGGTGATATGTCAACTTTTTTTTTTTTTTTTTTTTTTTTTAAAGATGACCGGTAAGGGGAACTTAACCCCATACTTGGTGTCAGCACCACGATCTGCCAGGTGAGCCACGGGTCGGCCCAAATATGTAAATATTTTTAATGTGCACATTATTTTATAGTTACAAAAAGATTTACAACACATTAAATACCATCCACTGAACACTCACCTACTAACTGCAGTACATTACCTAGTTTCAACGTTCATAGACATTTATGACAAAGATAAAAGATAGTGATTATAAGCAAATCAGTAGTAGTTCAATAGGAATGAAGAATAACATTAAAAACACAGTCCTTGCACCCAGGAGCGCAGGGTGTGTCCTAAGCAGTGTTCCTCTGTCCTGTCCTTGCCCTGTGTGCAGGCACGTGTGTGTGTGTGCAAGAGTGCGTGTGCATGTGTGTGTACAAGCGTGTGTGTGCAGAGGTACGTGTGCGTGTGTGTGTTTGTGTACAGGTGTGTGTGTACAGGCGTGTGTGTGTGTGTGTGTGTGTGTGTGTGTGTGTGTGTATAAAGAGAGAGAGAGAATTATAAAAACAAATGGGACAAGATATAAACTATTGGTAATCTGGACAATAGATATACTAGAGTTCCTTGTATTCTTGTAGCTTTTCTGTAAGTTTAAAATTATTTTAAAGTAGAGTTACAAAAAACATTTACTCAGAGCAAACTTTTGATAAAACATGCTATTAACTACCTCATGGGTAAATGCCTGTTGTCCTACATACCCAACCGATGCGTTATCCCAACAACCTCGTATATCCTACCTTCTATGAATAATACCCTCCTGTGTCTTTGACCTGCTCCTTCTCTCCACTCCCATAGTCCCTGCCTCTGAATACTTTATCCCCTATTCTAGCCATAGCTACCATGTGATAGCTACCATGTCCCACATGACATGACTACAGCTGATTGGCTTAGGTGAGCATTTGACCCAAGATGGTCCAACCAAAGAATTTCTCCATGGTTTTTGCAGTGGGTCACAAAGGACATCCAAACCAGTTATTCTTTGGGGGGCTGTCCTCGTGTGGATTTCCCCAAAAGCAGACTCTGAAACAAGGTAGTTTGTTTCGGAGCCGATCCCAAGAAGCATGGTAAGAGAGTGTGGAAGTGAGACAGGGAAAAGAGGAAAGCAATAATAAAACGTGTTCAGTCCAACCTTGTGAGGCCTATAGACTCAAACTCACAATCATCGGCCTGAAGGATGAGGGAAGTGGGGTATTTATGCAACACTTCCCATTCCTCTTTGGCTGAAGGTTCCTCCCGGGTGTATTAATGATCTGGCTCTTTTGTCCTGTCCTACCTGCCATCCCAGCCCACTTCCCCAACGAGTGAATGTCCGCAGGCAGAAGGATGCAGGTACTTGAGGTAGGAAGCCTGGGACAGATTGGAGAACAATTCCCCAGCTCCAGGGAACCTCAGGAATGGACCGAGGGCACATGGCCAGGGCAGCAAGAGTGACTGGTATAGTGGTTAATGGTGGATGATTTCAGGAGTTGTCGGTGGGCTATGCTTCCTGCCATGTGGAGGAATCTGGTCTAGAGTGAAAGAGAAGGAAGCAGACTTGCAGAAAAAGAGGCAGTGACAGAGATGCTGACAGCAGTTGAAGCCCTGCTTCCAACTGTTCTGGAGGCCCAGACCACAGCTTTGTCTATTTAGCCCTTTCTTGGCTTCAGTGAGCAATTCAAATCACCTTTATATCTTAACAAATTTGAGTTGTGCAAAACGTGTTTGGTCACTAGTGAGAGGAACTAGAGCTAAAAATAATTGGAGACTTTCATAAACCGTTCACACAGTTATTTTTTAAACTTGCTTTGCTCCAGTTTTGAGGCTAACAGTTAGCAGCAGCATTCCCCTCTTCTGCCCCACTTCTCTGGCTGGTCAGTTTCATTATTATTTTTTTTTTTCTTAAACAAAACAACAACCCCCCCTCCCCCCCAAAAACCCAAGACTTCTTTCACTCTTCGAAGATGCCCACAGATTTTTATTTTCCTAGATTTCGCTGGCCTAAAAATGCTTTGAATACCGGGTCCTTACAGCAGGACTTGTCCCAAATCCCCATGGGGAGCCACTGTTGTGTTTATGTATGTGTCCCTGCTTCTTTCTTAATTGAAAATGTGACCTAAGTTTCCACGATACACTAATGAAATTAAACATAATAAAGAGATTTCTTGAAATGTAAAAGCTTCTCTATGACTTTTATTTTTTTTTTATTATTATTTTTTAAAAGATGACCGGTAAGGGGATCTTAACCCTTGACTTGGTGTTGTGAGCACCACGCTCAGCCAGTGAGCGAACCGGCCATCCGTATATGGGATCCGAACCCGGGGCCTTGGTGTTCTCAGCACCACACTCTCCCGAGTGAGCCACGGGCCGGCCCTGACTTTTATTTTTCTATTGGTTTTCTCATCTCGGGTCCACCGGCGGGGGGCTTTTGGGGCGTTGAGGCGCCCTGGTCGACCTGGCTACTAGGTCGGCGGCGGTGGGCGGTCCCGGTTCTCGGGTTCCCGGGGGGCGGTGGCCTTTTTGCGGGTTTAGGCTCCCTGGACGTCCTTGCGGCTTGGACGGCTGCGGCGGCGGCGGCAGGCGGGATCGGGTCTCGGATCCCGGGGAGGGGGCTTTTGTTGGGGTTCAGGCTTCCTGGTCGGCCTGGCTGCTTGGACGGCGGCGGCGGTGGGCGGGACCGTGTCTTGGGTCCCCGGGCGTGGGGGCTTTTGTTCGTATTAAGGCTCCCTGGTCGGCCTGGCAGCTGGGACAACGACTGCGGCGGCAGCAGCGGTGGGCGTCCGTGTCTCAGGTAAGCAAGGGGGGGCTTTTGTTGGGGTTCACTATCCCTGGTCGGGCTGGAGCCTTGTACGACGACGGAAGCGCCGATGGGCGGGCCCCGGTCTCGGGTCCACTGGGGAGGGTGTGAGGGGTTCTTGGGGTTCAGGCTCCCTGGTCGGCCTGGCTGCTTGTACGACGGCTGCGGCGGCGGGGGCGGTGGGCGGGCCCGGATCTCGGGTCCCTGGGTGGGGGTGGTTTTGATGGGGTTCATGCTCCCTGGCTGGCCTGGCCTCTAGGTCGGCCGCGGTGGGCGGTCCCGGTTCTCGGGTTCCCGGGGGGCGGTGGCTTTTTTGCGGGTTTAGGCTCCCTGGACGTCCTTGCGGCTTGGACGGCTGCGGCGGCGGCGGCGGGCGGGATCGGGTCTCGGATCCCGGGGAGGGGGCTTTTGTTGGGGTTCAAGCTTCCTGGTTGGCCTGGCTGCTTGGACGGCGGCGGCGGTGGCGGCAGGCGGGATCGGGTCTCGGATCCCGGGGAGGAGGCTTTTGTTGGGGTTCAGGCTTCCTGGTCGGCCTGCCTGCTTGGACGAGGGCTGCGGCGGCGGCCTGGCTGCTGGGAAGGCGGCGGCGGTAGGCGGGCCCGGGTCCCCGGGTGGGGGTGTCATTTGTTGGGTTTCAGGATCCCTGGTAGTCCTGGCTGCTTGGACGGCGGCGGTGGGTGGGCCCGGGTCTTGGGTTCCCGGGGGGGCTGGGTGTTTTGGGGGTTCAGGCTCCCTGGACGTCCTTGCTGCTTGGACGGCGGCGGCGGCGGCGGCGGCGGCGGCGGTGGGCGGGCTCTGGTCTCAGGTACCCGGGGTGGGGGCTTTTGTTGGGGTTCAGGCTCCCTGGTCTGCATGGCTGCTTGAACTACGGCGATCGGCGGGCAGCGGGCGGCGTTACGCGTGTGGAGGGCGGTTCCGGGTCTCAGGTCCGCGGGAGAGGGGGTTTTGTTGAGCTTCGGGCTTCATGATCGGTTTGGATGCTTGGACGGCGGCGTCGGCGGCAGCAGCGGTGGTGGGTTGACCGGGGTCTCGGATCGCCGGAGGGGGGGCTTTTGTTTGAGTTCATGCTCCCTGGTGGGCTTGGCTGCATCAATGGCGGCGGTGGTGAGCGGTGAGCGTTGGGTGGTGAGCGGTGAGCGTTCGGTGGTGGGTGGTGGGCGGTGGGAGGGCCCGGGTTTCGGATCCCATGCGTTGGGGGTTTTTTGGGGGCGAAGGATTCCTGGTCGGCCTGGATTCTTGGAAGACGGCGGTGGGCGGGCCCGGGTCTCCGGATCCCGGTGGGGGCGTGGCTTCTTTTGAGTTTCAGGCTCCCTGGTCGGCCTGGCTTTTGGGACGGCAGCGGCAGTGGAAGGGCCCGGATCTCGGGTCCCCGGGGCGGGGGGCTTTTGTAGGGGTTCAGGATTCATGGTCGGCCTGGCTGCTTGGACGACGGCTGCGGCGGCGGCGGCGGTGGGCGGGCCCGGATCTCGGGTCCCCGGGTGGGGGTGGTTTGGATGGGGTCCATGCTCCCTGGTCGGCCTGGCTGCTTGGACGAAGGCGGCGGGGGTGGTGGGTGGGCTCGTCTCGGGTCCCTGAGGTGGGGGGAGCTTTTGCTGGGGTTCTGGTTCCCTGGACTTCCTGGAGGCTTGGACCGCGGCGAGCGCCTGACGGCAGATTGGCCGACGGGCCGGTGAGTGGGGTCCCTTGGAGGGCCGGCTTTTTGGGGGGTTCAGGCTCCATCCTGGGCCTGGCTGCTTGGACGACGGCGGCGGCGGCGATCGGCGGGCCCGTGTAACGCGTCCACGGGGGGTGCGGGGTGCGTGGCGGTTGTTGTGGTTCAGTCTCCCTGGTGGGCTTGGATGATGAGTGGCGGCGGCGGTGGGCGGAGGGCCGTGGGCGGTGGGCGGTTGGCGGGCCCGGATCTGGGGTCCCCGGGGGTGGGGCTATTGTTAGGGTTCAGGCTCCCTGGTCGGCCTGGGTTCTTGAACTACGGCGGGCGGCGGGCAGCGGGCGGCGTGCGGCGTGGGGAGGGCGGGCTCGCGTCTCGTGTCCACGGGGTGGCGTGGGGGGGTGGGGCGGCCCTTTTTACGTTTCAGGCTCCCTGGTCGGCCTGGCTGTTTGGACGACGGCGGTGGGCGTGCCCGGGTCTCGGGTTCCGGCGGGGTGTGGCTTGTTTTGGGTTTCATGCTCCCTGGACATCCTTGCTGCTTGGATGGCTGCGGCGGCGGCTGCGGTGGCGGCGGCGGCGGCGACGACGTTGGGCGTGCCTTGGTCTCGGGTCACCGGGGGGGAGGGGCTTTTGTTGGGATTCAGGCTCCCTGGACATCCTTGCTGTTGGGATGGCTGCTGCTGCTGCTGCGGCGGCGGCGGCGGAGGCGGTGGCGGGCGGCAGACGGGCCCGGGTCTCGGGATCCCGGTGGGGGCGTGGCTTCTTTTGAGTTTCAGGCTCCCTGGTTGGCCTGGCTGCTGGGTCGGCGGCGGCGATGGGCGGGCCCGGATCTCGGGTTCCCGGGGGGCGGTGGCTTTTTTGCGGGTTTAGGCTCCCTGGACGTCCTTGCGGCTTGGACGGCTGCGGCGGCGGCGGCAGGCGGGATCGGGTCTCGGATCCCGGGTAGGGGGCTTTTGTTGGGGTTCAGGCTCCCTGGTCTGCCTGGCTGCTTGAACTACCGCGAGCGGCGGGCAGAGGGCGGCGTTCCGCGTGTGGAGGGCGGGTCCGGGTCTCAGGTCCGCGAGAGAGGGTGCTTTTGTTGGGCTTCAGGCTTCATGATCGATTTGGATGCTTGGACGGCGGCGGCGGCGGCAGCAGCGGCGGCGGGCGGGCCCGGGTCTCGGGATCCCGTTGGGGGCGTGGCTTCTTTTGAGTTTCAGGCTCCCTGGTTGGCCTGGCTGCTAGGTCGGTGGCGGCGGTGGGCGGGCCCGGGTCTCGTGTTGGGGGGGGTGTGTGGCTTGTTTTGGGTTTCAGGCTCCCTGGACATCCCTCCGCACTGCAGGGCAGGGGATTACGTGAGTATATGTGCAGCGGATGGTGGGGACCCCTGGGATCCCCTGAGGAGTCGCCCACCACACAGACAGAGATGTGGCACTTGAGTCCAAACCTAAATATATATGAAGCCATTGTAAGGTTTTATGGAGGAAAGCAGTATGTGAATGCATGAAATTCCAACTGTCACATGGTGCAGAGAGGAAAAACAGGCCAAGAGCAAAAGTGACATTTTCGGGCCGACCCCGAGGCACACTCGGGAGAGTGCAGCGCTGGGAGCGCAGCGACGCTATGGTCGCGGGTTCAGATCCTATATAGGAATGGCCGGTGGGCTCACTGGCTGAGCATGGTGTGGACGACACCAAGCCAAGGGTTGCGATCCCCTTACCGGTCACGAAAAAGACAAAAAAAAAAAAAAAAAAGTGACATTCTCAAGATTATGTGACAGGAACCAGACCTGTCGTTAGTCGTATTCCATGCTACCTTCCACACCGTCATGGATTTTATCTCTAGTCTTGTTTATTAGCTGCATGTGACACCGGCCACAGGTTTTAGAGATGTTTTCTCACACGTGCCTGATGCCATCCCTAGGAAGAAGATGCTAGAATGATCACCACTGTGCAGAAGGGGAGACTGGGGAGGTCCTGAGATTCACAATGGCTTGTCCAGGGTCATATAAGTGATAAGAAGCAGGAGCTGGGGCTGAACCTACGTGTATCTCCTCCGAGATGTGATGCTGGCTGCACCCAGGCCTTGCGCAGGGGTGTGGTCAGGCAGTGTTGGTGGAAGTGTGGGCAATAGAGAGAGTTCATGGGGAAGGAGGGTCAGCAGTCAGGTACCCAGAGGGTCGTTTGCAGTCTTGTACACAGAAGAGAGGCCCGGGAAATGAGGTACCAGGAAGTGACCTCACTTCCTTGACGACAGACCCCAACAGAACTCGGAACTCGGTAACCTGGCACCCACATTCTATACACAGCCCCTTCCCCAGCTCACTTGGCCACAGGCAGAGTGAGATGTTGTGCTGTATCCCGAGGTTCCGGGGCCGTAGCCCCAGGCAGCCCTGTGCTGAGAGGCTTGTCCGATGCTTCCAGCGCTGGTTCAGCCCTCGCCCTCGACTCCTGTGGCCATTTGGCAGGAGGTCCCTAAAGGTAATGTCAGGTGGCCCAGGAGAGGGTGGTCCAGGCCAGGCCAGGCCAGCACTGTGAGCCTCCCTGGGTGACCACTCTCTCCTTCTGAGTGTGTGGGGAATGGGGATATGGGACACCGTCCCTGGGTAGGGGCCGAGTGTGGGTTGTTTATAAACCTGCTGGTCCTGGTGTGTTCACACCTCAGGTCATGGCTGGAGGGTGAAAGGGGACTGCCGGGGTGGCAACCACCACCCTGTACAGTAACCCTGGGCCCTCAGGCTGTCTCCTCATGTCGTGCCTGGGGTTAAGACTGGCCTCCAGCCCCTTCCGTCCCGTGGGTTCACGGTGCTGTCACTGTGTGTCTCTCCCCTGTCCTGTGCTAGAGTGAAGACGAGTCTTCCCTGAGCCCGGATGCCACCCACATGGTGTGGCCTGTCCCGGCAGGCACCCTGCAGAAGCGGGTGGAGCACCTGGTGCCCGCTGTCCTGGGTGGCGACCGATCTTACGTCCACACGTTTCTGCTCAGCTACAGGAACTTTGCCAGTCCTCAGCAGGTGCTGGAACTGCTTTTCCTCAGGTGAGCACTCTGGCCCTCGATCGCACAGTGTCACTAGGCCGCCTCCCGTCTGTGAGTCTTGGGGCTGTCACCACACCCTTCTGAGCCTCAGGTTCCTCCTGTGATCAGTGGCGTGGTCACAGGAACAAGCTCCAGTGGGTCCCCCATGGAAAGTGCTGCTCCTGAGTCCAGCCCTGTGGAAGGTCTGCTGGAGGGGCCACGGTCGTCCTCATTCAGGATTCCTGCAACCCCCATCAGGAAGTGTCTGTCACCCCCTCACTGACCTCGTTGACTTGGGCTTCACTGTTTTCACATTTTGACAGGAAATTTGAGATTCTATCTGCAGGCCTCTGGGTGTATTCAAAGCAGGGAGACCCGGGGCGGGCAGAGCGGCTTCAGGTGCACCCAGCTCTCTTGGGAGGAGTTGGTTGGGGTTCATTCCTTCCACAAACATTATGTGAAGCCACACTATGTGCGGTGACTTTCTGGGCACTGACCATAATCCAATGAACCAAGGAGACGGCGTTCCCTGCCCTCCTGGGCTACCATTCTAGTCAGAGGCGAGACAGTCACAGTAGACATGAGAAGCAGGTAGTGCCACCATGTGGTAGATGTGACACCCTTCTGGCCTCCCCTAGGTACGAAAGCATGCTTTCTGAATTTCACGGGGATGGCAAATCCCTGAAGCAGCTCAAACGGTAAGTGGGGTTTGGGTGCAGATGGAGGGGCTCCCACCTCCACACAGCTGTGGGTGGTCTGCGGGGGCCTGTGAGTGGGGGGCTGGCAAAACTCTGGCTCCCACACATCTTATGATTCCTGCCGCAGGGCTGAGGCCTCAGGGCTTTCCCTGAGGCAGGAAAAGGAGTCAAGACGAGCTGGGGATGGGGCCCCAGGCACTGTAGGGTGTGCGAGAGCCTGGAGAGCAGAGTGAGCCCAGAGAGAACCCATCCCCACCCCCTCCCCCGCAGCCCTGCCCACACCCTCAGAACCCGTGCTGAGCCAGAGCAGGAGGTGTGCAGAGCATCCCGCTCACACTCAGGCCTGGAGCCTCCATGGGCAGGCTCATCTAGGGCTGGGGACGCAGAGTGTGGTCGGGGCCAAGAGATCGGTGTCAGTGGGAAAAGGAGATGCAGATTTTCATGCAGACACTTGGGCAGTACATCCACATGTGAGCTCAAGTTTGGGCTTTTCCAAGGGCCCTGGGTAGGCCAGGGGAGCAGAGCCTCCCTCTGTTTCCTCATTTATCAGATATTCCTGGACACCTCCTGTGTGCCAGAGAGTAATGCCCAGAGCAGACAGCACCCTCCTCGGGTGGACATGTCATTCAAGCAGGGGCGGGGCAGTGACACAGACAGAGGAGGGTGTCAGGTTTCCCTGAAGAAGGGAAGGGTGGTCACACCGGTGGTTGAAGGCTCCTCCCGTGGAGGCTTTTGCCAGCCCCTCCTTGGTCACCAGGCCCGTCTCGGCCAGGGCTGCCAGACTGGGGGTGGACATTGGAGGGGCTGGTCTATGGACAGGCAGGGCCAGAGGGTACAAGACTGCAGCTCACTCAGGGGAGCCCTGGGAGGGCAGCATAGAGGGATAGGCAAGGCCTCTGACGCTGCTACCCACTTGTCTCCCCCACTGCCATGTCCTCTGTCCTAAAGATCTGGCTGGAATTCTATTCCATTGATTTCCACGCCCCTCCTGAATTTCATTCTTTGAAGTTTCTGTCGGCCTCTGTACATGTCAACATGCTGGGTTCAGAGGTGGAGCGCAAGGCTGATCTTCTTCGGGCGCAGCTGGAGAAGCTGGAGCACCTGGAGCCTAGTGAGGCGGAGACTGAGGGTGAGGAGGGAGAGGGTGGGTGCCTGTGAGGGTTTGGGGCGGGGGCTGGGCTGGGCTGGGCCACACAGAGCAGAGTTTCCAGAAGCAGGCTGGGGACAGGGGCACTGAGTACTCAGAACAGTCATGCAGTGTTCTGCAGTGTGGGGAGACTTCCTGAGGCTGGGTCTCTGGACTTGGGCTTCTCAGAAAGACAGTGTCATTGGAAGAGACATAGAAACTCACGTTGATATTGCCAATTGTTGTCTCTCCAGTTCCAGCTTCCGCCCAGGCTGAGCAACGGTCCCAAGAGCGTCTGCTGTGTTCAGCTCCAGCTCCAGCTCCAGCTCCAGCTCCACTGCCAGAGGCAGAGCGAGAGCAAGATCCAGAGCCCAAGCCAGAGCCGGAGGTAGAGCAGGAGCAAGATCCAGAGCAAGTGGTAGAGCAGGAGCGAGATCCAGAGCAAGAGCAAGAGAAAGATCAAGAGAAAGTGCAGGAGAAAGAGGAAGAGAAAGATCAAGAGCCAGATCAAGATCCAGAGATAGAGCTAGAGCAAGCTGACATAACCGCTTCTGAAACCTGAAAAGAATTAGAAGAAACACCAGCACCCAGGGGAGCCCTGGCTCCAGAGCTCCCACAAACACCCTCACCAGTCCCCACTCCAGATCTGTTCTTGTCCTTCCTTGACGCTGTGCTTCTCCTCGTTTTTGTCTGTGTCCTGCATCTCCTCAAATTTTTTCATCTTTTATTTTCAATAATATCCCTTGTATAAAATAAAGTGTTTTAATATTTTCAAAATTACAATTCAGTGGCATTAAGTACATTTTTAATATGGTGCAACCCTTACCACCGTTTAGTGACCGAACAGCTTCATCTACTCTGTAGCCATTTAGCCGTCACTCCCCGTCCCGCCTCTGCCAGTCCCTAACAACCACTCCATTTTCTGGGTGTGTGTGAATTTACCTACCATGGATTGTTCCTATCAGTACAGTTATGTGTTATGTGGCCTTCTGTATCTGGCTACATAATATGAGGAAGAACTGATTAATTTCCATTGTAGGTTTTTACTAAGAGGAAAATGACAGAAACATCAAAGACTCTATGTAGAAACACAGAGCCCTGACAGTTATTATTGCCATAATCTTGAAATAGGAAGTACTTTTGAATGACTAGAGAGCCAGAAGCCACAGAGGAAAATGCTGACTTGTCCTGGTCAAAACAAAAACCAGAATAATGTCAAAAGGTGAAAAGACAAACCCCAGACTGGAAGATTCTTCATGGTCAGAGAAAGGGTAATAGGCATCCTAGTGGTCCAAAGAGTTCTCATTTATCCATGTTTGTCTAGGGACTAAGGACATATTCCTGCAGTTCCAAAGGGAAGCAATTCATATGGCCAGTAAATGCCAGACATCCGCGGCCTCCCTTAGGATGACACACAGAAATTGACTCATCATTCAGATGGCATTTGCCCCATCAGTTGGGGAGGTCTGTATGTCCCGTGATGACCAGCTCCGGTGAGAATGTGGGAAGAAGAGGTCCCAGCGGATGCCCTGGGAGCCATGTTCGTAGATACCCCATCTCGGGAACAGCTCAGCAACTCCTAACAAAGTGCTCAGGCATGTCTATTTGCCAAGCAGCGGTAATCCGGGGAGGTTATTCCACAACCGCAGCTGCTCACGTTTCTGGTGAAGTGTTTTCATCACCGCAGTGGTGGAGGTAGCAAGGGGCTGGCCTTGTCTCTAACATCCTGTAGAGGGGCTGGGTGTTCAAACCTGGTCCACATGGACCGGGGAACATTGAGCGGCTGCTGAGTGTGCACAGAAATGGTTAGGTAAACATGTCAGTTTGTAGTCTGTACCGAGGGTCTCAGGTTGAAAACCATCTATGTGCTGTCAACACGCATACACACCTGTATGTAAATGACTCTTTGGGTGAAAGAAGAAAGAGTGAGACAGACAGACACAGGACAGAGGGAGTGGAATGGGTGAGACAGCCTGGGAGACGTGACCAAGACATGAATGTGGACTTTGCTGGGTGGGACTTTCAAAATCTTTTATTCTCCTTTAGGTGATATGTCAACTTTTTTTTTTTTTTTTTTTTTTTTTAAAGATGACCGGTAAGGGGAACTTAACCCCATACTTGGTGTCAGCACCACGATCTGCCAGGTGAGCCACGGGTCGGCCCAAATATGTAAATATTTTTAATGTGCACATTATTTTATAGTTACAAAAAGATTTACAACACATTAAATACCATCCACTGAACACTCACCTACTAACTGCAGTACATTACCTAGTTTCAACGTTCATAGACATTTATGACAAAGATAAAAGATAGTGATTATAAGCAAATCAGTAGTAGTTCAATAGGAATGAAGAATAACATTAAAAACACAGTCCTTGCACCCAGGAGCGCAGGGTGTGTCCTAAGCAGTGTTCCTCTGTCCTGTCCTTGCCCTGTGTGCAGGCACGTGTGTGTGTGTGCAAGAGTGCGTGTGCATGTGTGTGTACAAGCGTGTGTGTGCAGAGGTACGTGTGCGTGTGTGTGTTTGTGTACAGGTGTGTGTGTACAGGCGTGTGTGTGTGTGTGTGTGTGTGTGTGTGTGTGTGTGTGTGTATAAAGAGAGAGAGAGAATTATAAAAACAAATGGGACAAGATATAAACTATTGGTAATCTGGACAATAGATATACTAGAGTTCCTTGTATTCTTGTAGCTTTTCTGTAAGTTTAAAATTATTTTAAAGTAGAGTTACAAAAAACATTTACTCAGAGCAAACTTTTGATAAAACATGCTATTAACTACCTCATGGGTAAATGCCTGTTGTCCTACATACCCAACCGATGCGTTATCCCAACAACCTCGTATATCCTACCTTCTATGAATAATACCCTCCTGTGTCTTTGACCTGCTCCTTCTCTCCACTCCCATAGTCCCTGCCTCTGAATACTTTATCCCCTATTCTAGCCATAGCTACCATGTGATAGCTACCATGTCCCACATGACATGACTACAGCTGATTGGCTTAGGTGAGCATTTGACCCAAGATGGTCCAACCAAAGAATTTCTCCATGGTTTTTGCAGTGGGTCACAAAGGACATCCAAACCAGTTATTCTTTGGGGGGCTGTCCTCGTGTGGATTTCCCCAAAAGCAGACTCTGAAACAAGGTAGTTTGTTTCGGAGCCGATCCCAAGAAGCATGGTAAGAGAGTGTGGAAGTGAGACAGGGAAAAGAGGAAAGCAATAATAAAACGTGTTCAGTCCAACCTTGTGAGGCCTATAGACTCAAACTCACAATCATCGGCCTGAAGGATGAGGGAAGTGGGGTATTTATGCAACACTTCCCATTCCTCTTTGGCTGAAGGTTCCTCCCGGGTGTATTAATGATCTGGCTCTTTTGTCCTGTCCTACCTGCCATCCCAGCCCACTTCCCCAACGAGTGAATGTCCGCAGGCAGAAGGATGCAGGTACTTGAGGTAGGAAGCCTGGGACAGATTGGAGAACAATTCCCCAGCTCCAGGGAACCTCAGGAATGGACCGAGGGCACATGGCCAGGGCAGCAAGAGTGACTGGTATAGTGGTTAATGGTGGATGATTTCAGGAGTTGTCGGTGGGCTATGCTTCCTGCCATGTGGAGGAATCTGGTCTAGAGTGAAAGAGAAGGAAGCAGACTTGCAGAAAAAGAGGCAGTGACAGAGATGCTGACAGCAGTTGAAGCCCTGCTTCCAACTGTTCTGGAGGCCCAGACCACAGCTTTGTCTATTTAGCCCTTTCTTGGCTTCAGTGAGCAATTCAAATCACCTTTATATCTTAACAAATTTGAGTTGTGCAAAACGTGTTTGGTCACTAGTGAGAGGAACTAGAGCTAAAAATAATTGGAGACTTTCATAAACCGTTCACACAGTTATTTTTTAAACTTGCTTTGCTCCAGTTTTGAGGCTAACAGTTAGCAGCAGCATTCCCCTCTTCTGCCCCACTTCTCTGGCTGGTCAGTTTCATTATTATTTTTTTTTTTCTTAAACAAAACAACAACCCCCCCTCCCCCCCAAAAACCCAAGACTTCTTTCACTCTTCGAAGATGCCCACAGATTTTTATTTTCCTAGATTTCGCTGGCCTAAAAATGCTTTGAATACCGGGTCCTTACAGCAGGACTTGTCCCAAATCCCCATGGGGAGCCACTGTTGTGTTTATGTATGTGTCCCTGCTTCTTTCTTAATTGAAAATGTGACCTAAGTTTCCACGATACACTAATGAAATTAAACATAATAAAGAGATTTCTTGAAATGTAAAAGCTTCTCTATGACTTTTATTTTTTTTTTATTATTATTTTTTAAAAGATGACCGGTAAGGGGATCTTAACCCTTGACTTGGTGTTGTGAGCACCACGCTCAGCCAGTGAGCGAACCGGCCATCCGTATATGGGATCCGAACCCGGGGCCTTGGTGTTCTCAGCACCACACTCTCCCGAGTGAGCCACGGGCCGGCCCTGACTTTTATTTTTCTATTGGTTTTCTCATCTCGGGTCCACCGGCGGGGGGCTTTTGGGGCGTTGAGGCGCCCTGGTCGACCTGGCTACTAGGTCGGCGGCGGTGGGCGGTCCCGGTTCTCGGGTTCCCGGGGGGCGGTGGCCTTTTTGCGGGTTTAGGCTCCCTGGACGTCCTTGCGGCTTGGACGGCTGCGGCGGCGGCGGCAGGCGGGATCGGGTCTCGGATCCCGGGGAGGGGGCTTTTGTTGGGGTTCAGGCTTCCTGGTCGGCCTGGCTGCTTGGACGGCGGCGGCGGTGGGCGGGACCGTGTCTTGGGTCCCCGGGCGTGGGGGCTTTTGTTCGTATTAAGGCTCCCTGGTCGGCCTGGCAGCTGGGACAACGACTGCGGCGGCAGCAGCGGTGGGCGTCCGTGTCTCAGGTAAGCAAGGGGGGGCTTTTGTTGGGGTTCACTATCCCTGGTCGGGCTGGAGCCTTGTACGACGACGGAAGCGCCGATGGGCGGGCCCCGGTCTCGGGTCCACTGGGGAGGGTGTGAGGGGTTCTTGGGGTTCAGGCTCCCTGGTCGGCCTGGCTGCTTGTACGACGGCTGCGGCGGCGGGGGCGGTGGGCGGGCCCGGATCTCGGGTCCCTGGGTGGGGGTGGTTTTGATGGGGTTCATGCTCCCTGGTTGGCCTGGCCTCTAGGTCGGCCGCGGTGGGCGGTCCCGGTTCTCGGGTTCCCGGGGGGCGGTGGCTTTTTTGCGGGTTTAGGCTCCCTGGACGTCCTTGCGGCTTGGACGGCTGCGGCGGCGGCGGCGGGCGGGATCGGGTCTCGGATCCCGGGGAGGGGGCTTTTGTTGGGGTTCAAGCTTCCTGGTTGGCCTGGCTGCTTGGACGGCGGCGGCGGTGGCGGCAGGCGGGATCGGGTCTCGGATCCCGGGGAGGAGGCTTTTGTTGGGGTTCAGGCTTCCTGGTCGGCCTGCCTGCTTGGACGAGGGCTGCGGCGGCGGCCTGGCTGCTGGGAAGGCGGCGGCGGTAGGCGGGCCCGGGTCCCCGGGTGGGGGTGTCATTTGTTGGGTTTCAGGATCCCTGGTAGTCCTGGCTGCTTGGACGGCGGCGGTGGGTGGGCCCGGGTCTTGGGTTCCCGGGGGGGCTGGGTGTTTTGGGGGTTCAGGCTCCCTGGACGTCCTTGCTGCTTGGACGGCGGCGGCGGCGGCGGTGGGCGGGCTCTGGTCTCAGGTACCCGGGGTGGGGGCTTTTGTTGGGGTTCAGGCTCCCTGGTCTGCATGGCTGCTTGAACTACGGCGATCGGCGGGCAGCGGGCGGCGTTACGCGTGTGGAGGGCGGTTCCGGGTCTCAGGTCCGCGGGAGAGGGGGTTTTGTTGAGCTTCGGGCTTCATGATCGGTTTGGATGCTTGGACGGCGGCGTCGGCGGCAGCAGCGGTGGTGGGCTGACCGGGGTCTCGGATCGCCGGAGGGGGGGCTTTTGTTTGAGTTCATGCTCCCTGGTGGGCTTGGCTGCATCAATGGCGGCGGTGGTGAGCGGTGAGCGTTGGGTGGTGAGCGGTGAGCGTTCGGTGGTGGGTGGTGGGCGGTGGGAGGGCCCGGGTTTCGGATCCCATGCGTTGGGGGTTTTTTGGGGGCGAAGGATTCCTGGTCGGCCTGGATTCTTGGAAGACGGCGGTGGGCGGGCCCGGGTCTCCGGATCCCGGTGGGGGCGTGGCTTCTTTTGAGTTTCAGGCTCCCTGGTCGGCCTGGCTTTTGGGACGGCAGCGGCAGTGGAAGGGCCCGGATCTCGGGTCCCCGGGGCGGGGGGCTTTTGTAGGGGTTCAGGATTCATGGTCGGCCTGGCTGCTTGGACGACGGCTGCGGCGGCGGCGGCGGTGGGCGGGCCCGGATCTCGGGTCCCCGGGTGGGGGTGGTTTGGATGGGGTCCATGCTCCCTGGTCGGCCTGGCTGCTTGGACGAAGGCGGCGGGGGTGGTGGGTGGGCTCGTCTCGGGTCCCTGAGGTGGGGGGAGCTTTTGCTGGGGTTCTGGTTCCCTGGACTTCCTGGAGGCTTGGACCGCGGCGAGCGCCTGACGGCAGATTGGCCGACGGGCCGGTGAGTGGGGTCCCTTGGAGGGCCGGCTTTTTGGGGGGTTCAGGCTCCATCCTGGGCCTGGCTGCTTGGACGACGGCGGCGGCGGCGATCGGCGGGCCCGTGTAACGCGTCCACGGGGGGTGCGGGGTGCGTGGCGGTTGTTGTGGTTCAGTCTCCCTGGTGGGCTTGGATGATGAGTGGCGGCGGCGGTGGGCGGAGGGCCGTGGGCGGTGGGCGGTTGGCGGGCCCGGATCTGGGGTCCCCGGGGGTGGGGCTATTGTTAGGGTTCAGGCTCCCTGGTCGGCCTGGGTTCTTGAACTACGGCGGGCGGCGGGCAGCGGGCGGCGTGCGGCGTGGGGAGGGCGGGCTCGCGTCTCGTGTCCACGGGGTGGCGTGGGGGGGTGGGGCGGCCCTTTTTACGTTTCAGGCTCCCTGGTCGGCCTGGCTGTTTGGACGACGGCGGTGGGCGTGCCCGGGTCTCGGGTTCCGGCGGGGTGTGGCTTGTTTTGGGTTTCATGCTCCCTGGACATCCTTGCTGCTTGGATGGCTGCGGCGGCGGCTGCGGTGGCGGCGGCGGCGGCGACGACGTTGGGCGTGCCTTGGTCTCGGGTCACCGGGGGGGAGGGGCTTTTGTTGGGATTCAGGCTCCCTGGACATCCTTGCTGTTGGGATGGCTGCTGCTGCTGCTGCGGCGGCGGCGGCGGAGGCGGTGGCGGGCGGCAGACGGGCCCGGGTCTCGGGATCCCGGTGGGGGCGTGGCTTCTTTTGAGTTTCAGGCTCCCTGGTTGGCCTGGCTGCTGGGTCGGCGGCGGCGATGGGCGGGCCCGGATCTCGGGTTCCCGTGGGGCGGTGGCTTTTTTGCGGGTTTAGGCTCCCTGGACGTCCTTGCGGCTTGGACGGCTGCGGCGGCGGCGGCAGGCGGGATCGGGTCTCGGATCCCGGGTAGGGGGCTTTTGTTGGGGTTCAGGCTCCCTGGTCTGCCTGGCTGCTTGAACTACCTCGAGCGGCGGGCAGAGGGCGGCGTTCCGCGTGTGGAGGGCGGGTCCGGGTCTCAGGTCCGCGAGAGAGGGTGCTTTTGTTGGGCTTCAGGCTTCATGATCGATTTGGATGCTTGGACGGCGGCGGCGGCGGCAGCAGCGGCGGCGGGCGGGCCCGGGTCTCGGGATCCCGTTGGGGGCGTGGCTTCTTTTGAGTTTCAGGCTCCCTGGTTGGCCTGGCTGCTAGGTCGGTGGCGGCGGTGGGCGGGCCCGGGTCTCGTGTTGGGGGGGGTGTGTGGCTTGTTTTGGGTTTCAGGCTCCCTGGACATCCCTCCGCACTGCAGGGCAGGGGATTACGTGAGTATATGTGCAGCGGATGGTGGGGACCCCTGGGATCCCCTGAGGAGTCGCCCACCACACAGACAGAGATGTGGCACTTGAGTCCAAACCTAAATATATATGAAGCCATTGTAAGGTTTTATGGAGGAAAGCAGTATGTGAATGCATGAAATTCCAACTGTCACATGGTGCAGAGAGGAAAAACAGGCCAAGAGCAAAAGTGACATTTTCGGGCCGACCCCGAGGCGCACTCGGGAGAGTGCAGCGCTGGGAGCGCAGCGACGCTATGGTCGCGGGTTCAGATCCTATATAGGAATGGCCGGTGGGCTCACTGGCTGAGCATGGTGTGGACGACACCAAGCCAAGGGTTGCGATCCCCTTACCGGTCACGAAAAAGACAAAAAAAAAAAAAAAAAGTGACATTCTCAAGATTATGTGACAGGAACCAGACCTGTCGTTAGTCGTATTCCATGCTACCTTCCACACCGTCATGGATTTTATCTCTAGTCTTGTTTATTAGCTGCATGTGACACCGGCCACAGGTTTTAGAGATGTTTTCTCACACGTGCCTGATGCCATCCCTAGGAAGAAGATGCTAGAATGATCACCACTGTGCAGAAGGGGAGACTGGGGAGGTCCTGAGATTCACAATGGCTTGTCCAGGGTCATATAAGTGATAAGAAGCAGGAGCTGGGGCTGAACCTACGTGTATCTCCTCCGAGATGTGATGCTGGCTGCACCCAGGCCTTGCGCAGGGGTGTGGTCAGGCAGTGTTGGTGGAAGTGTGGGCAATAGAGAGAGTTCATGGGGAAGGAGGGTCAGCAGTCAGGTACCCAGAGGGTCGTTTGCAGTCTTGTACACAGAAGAGAGGCCCGGGAAATGAGGTACCAGGAAGTGACCTCACTTCCTTGACGACAGACCCCAACAGAACTCGGAACTCGGTAACCTGGCACCCACATTCTATACACAGCCCCTTCCCCAGCTCACTTGGCCACAGGCAGAGTGAGATGTTGTGCTGTATCCCGAGGTCCCGGGGCCGTAGCCCCAGGCAGCCCTGTGCTGAGAGGCTTGTCCGATGCTTCCAGCGCTGGTTCAGCCCTCGCCCTCGACTCCTGTGGCCATTTGGCAGGAGGTCCCTAAAGGTAATGTCAGGTGGCCCAGGAGAGGGTGGTCCAGGCCAGGCCAGGCCAGCACTGTGAGCCTCCCTGGGTGACCACTCTCTCCTCCTGAGTGTGTGGGGAATGGGGATATGGGACACCGTCCCTGGGTAGGGGCCGAGTGTGGGTTGTTTATAAACCTGCTGGTCCTGGTGTGTTCACACCTCAGGTCATGGCTGGAGGGTGAAAGGGGACTGCCGGGGTGGCAACCACCACCCTGTACAGTAACCCTGGGCCCTCAGGCTGTCTCCTCATGTCGTGCCTGGGGTTAAGACTGGCCTCCAGCCCCTTCCGTCCCGTGGGTTCACGGTGCTGTCACTGTGTGTCTCTCCCCTGTCCTGTGCTAGAGTGAAGACGAGTCTTCCCTGAGCCCGGATGCCACCCACATGGTGTGGCCTGTCCCGGCAGGCACCCTGCAGAAGCGGGTGGAGCACCTGGTGCCCGCTGTCCTGGGTGGCGACCGATCTTACGTCCACACGTTTCTGCTCAGCTACAGGAACTTTGCCAGTCCCCAGCAGGTGCTGGAACTGCTTTTCCTCAGGTGAGCACTCTGGCCCTCGATCGCACAGTGTCACTAGGCCGCCTCCCGTCTGTGAGTCTTGGGGCTGTCACCACACCCTTCTGAGCCTCAGGTTCCTCCTGTGATCAGTGGCGTGGTCACAGGAACAAGCTCCAGTGGGTCCCCCATGGAAAGTGCTGCTCCTGAGTCCAGCCCTGTGGAAGGTCTGCTGGAGGGGCCACGGTCGTCCTCATTCAGGATTCCTGCAACCCCCATCAGGAAGTGTCTGTCACCCCCTCACTGACCTCGTTGACTTGGGCTTCACTGTTTTCACATTTTGACAGGAAATTTGAGATTCTATCTGCAGGCCTCTGGGTGTATTCAAAGCAGGGAGACCCGGGGCGGGCAGAGCGGCTTCAGGTGCACCCAGCTCTCTTGGGAGGAGTTGGTTGGGGTTCATTCCTTCCACAAACATTATGTGAAGCCACACTATGTGCGGTGACTTTCTGGGCACTGACCATAATCCAATGAACCAAGGAGACGGCGTTCCCTGCCCTCCTGGGCTACCATTCTAGTCAGAGGTGAGACAGTCACAGTAGACATGAGAAGCAGGTAGTGCCACCATGTGGTAGATGTGACACCCTTCTGGCCTCCCCTAGGTACGAAAGCATGCTTTCTGAATTTCACGGGGATGGCAAATCCCTGAAGCAGCTCAAACGGTAAGTGGGGTTTGGGTGCAGATGGAGGGGCTCCCACCTCCACACAGCTGTGGGTGGTCTGCGGGGGCCTGTGAGTGGGGGGCTGGCAAAACTCTGGCTCCCACACATCTTATGATTCCCTCCGTAGGGCTGAGGCCTCAGGGCTTTCCCTGAGGCAGGAAAAGGAGTCAAGACGAGCTGGGGATGGGGCCCCAGGCACTGTAGGGTGTGCGAGAGCCTGGAGAGCAGAGTGAGCCCAGAGAGAACCCATCCCCACCCCCTCCCCCACAGCCCTGCCCACACCCTCAGAACCCGTGCTGAGCCAGAGCAGGAGGTGTGCAGAGCATCCCGCTCACACTCAGGCCTGGAGCCTCCATGGGCAGGCTCATCTAGGGCTGGGGACGCAGAGTGTGGTCGGGGCCAAGAGATCGGTGTCAGTGGGAAAAGGAGATGCAGATTTTCATGCAGACACTTGGGCAGTACATCCACATGTGAGCTCAAGTTTGGGCTTTTCCAAGGGCCCTGGGTAGGCCAGGGGAGCAGAGCCTCCCTCTGTTTTCTCATTTATCAGATATTCCTGGACACCTCCTGTGTGCCAGAGAGTAATGCCCAGAGCAGACAGCACCCTCCTCGGGTGGACATGTCATTCAAGCAGGGGCGGGGCAGTGACACAGACAGAGGAGGGTGTCAGGTTTCCCTGAAGAAGGGAAGGGTGGTCACACCGGTGGTTGAAGGCTCCTCCCGTGGAGGCTTTTGCCAGCCCCTCCTTGGTCACCAGGCCCGTCTCGGCCAGGGCTGCCAGACTGGGGGTGGACATTGGAGGGGCTGGTCTATGGACAGGCAGGGCCAGAGGGTACAAGACTGCAGCTCACTCAGGGGAGCCCTGGGAGGGCAGCATAGAGGGATAGGCAAGGCCTCTGACGCTGCTACCCACTTGTCTCCCCCACTGCCATGTCCTCTGTCCTAAAGATCTGGCTGGAATTCTATTCCATTGATTTCCACGCCCCTCCTGAATTTCATTCTTTGAAGTTTCTGTCGGCCTCTGTACATGTCAACATGCTGGGTTCAGAGGTGGAGCGCAAGGCTGATCTTCTTCGGGCGCAGCTGGAGAAGCTGGAGCACCTGGAGCCTAGTGAGGCGGAGACTGAGGGTGAGGAGGGAGAGGGTGGGTGCCTGTGAGGGTTTGGGGCGGGGGCTGGGCTGGGCTGGGCCACACAGAGCAGAGTTTCCAGAAGCAGGCTGGGGACAGGGGCACTGAGTACTCAGAACAGTCATGCAGTGTTCTGCAGTGTGGGGAGACTTCCTGAGGCTGGGTCTCTGGACTTGGGCTTCTCAGAAAGACAGTGTCATTGGAAGAGACATAGAAACTCACGTTGATATTGCCAATTGTTGTCTCTCCAGTTCCAGCTTCCGCCCAGGCTGAGCAACGGTCCCAAGAGCGTCTGCTGTGTTCAGCTCCAGCTCCAGCTCCAGCTCCAGCTCCACTGCCAGAGGCAGAGCGAGAGCAAGATCCAGAGCCCAAGCCAGAGCCGGAGGTAGAGCAGGAGCAAGATCCAGAGCAAGTGGTAGAGCAGGAGCGAGATCCAGAGCAAGAGCAAGAGAAAGATCAAGAGAAAGTGCAGGAGAAAGAGGAAGAGAAAGATCAAGAGCCAGATCAAGATCCAGAGATAGAGCTAGAGCAAGCTGACATAACCGCTTCTGAAACCTGAAAAGAATTAGAAGAAACACCAGCACCCAGGGGAGCCCTGGCTCCAGAGCTCCCACAAACACCCTCACCAGTCCCCACTCCAGATCTGTTCTTGTCCTTCCTTGACGCTGTGCTTCTCCTCGTTTTTGTCTGTGTCCTGCATCTCCTCAAATTTTTTCATCTTTTATTTTCAATAATATCCCTTGTATAAAATAAAGTGTTTTAATATTTTCAAAATTACAATTCAGTGGCATTAAGTACATTTTTAATATGGTGCAACCCTTACCACCGTTTAGTGACCGAACAGCTTCATCTACTCTGTAGCCATTTAGCCGTCACTCCCCGTCCCGCCTCTGCCAGTCCCTGACAACCACTCCATTTTCTGGGTGTGTGTGAATTTACCTACCATGGATTGTTCCTATCAGTACAGTTATGTGTTATGTGGCCTTCTGTATCTGGCTACATAATATGAGGAAGAACTGATTAATTTCCATTGTAGGTTTTTACTAAGAGGAAAATGACAGAAACATCAAAGACTCTATGTAGAAACACAGAGCCCTGACAGTTATTATTGCCATAATCTTGAAATAGGAAGTACTTTTGAATGACTAGAGAGCCAGAAGCCACAGAGGAAAATGCTGACTTGTCCTGGTCAAAACAAAAACCAGAATAATGTCAAAAGGTGAAAAGACAAACCCCAGACTGGAAGATTCTTCATGGTCAGAGAAAGGGTAATAGGCATCCTAGTGGTCCAAAGAGTTCTCATTTATCCATGTTTGTCTAGGGACTAAGGACATATTCCTGCAGTTCCAAAGGGAAGCAATTCATATGGCCAGTAAATGCCAGACATCCGCGGCCTCCCTTAGGATGACACACAGAAATTGACTCATCATTCAGATGGCATTTGCCCCATCAGTTGGGGAGGTCTGTATGTCCCGTGATGACCAGCTCCGGTGAGAATGTGGGAAGAAGAGGTCCCAGCGGATGCCCTGGGAGCCATGTTCGTAGATACCCCATCTCGGGAACAGCTCAGCAACTCCTAACAAAGTGCTCAGGCATGTCTATTTGCCAAGCAGCGGTAATCCGGGGAGGTTATTCCACAACCGCAGCTGCTCACGTTTCTGGTGAAGTGTTTTCATCACCGCAGTGGTGGAGGTAGCAAGGGGCTGGCCTTGTCTCTAACATCCTGTAGAGGGGCTGGGTGTTCAAACCTGGTCCACATGGACCGGGGAACATTGAGCGGCTGCTGAGTGTGCACAGAAATGGTTAGGTAAACATGTCAGTTTGTAGTCTGTACCGAGGGTCTCAGGTTGAAAACCATCTATGTGCTGTCAACACGCATACACACCTGTATGTAAATGACTCTTTGGGTGAAAGAAGAAAGAGTGAGACAGACAGACACAGGACAGAGGGAGTGGAATGGGAGAGACAGCCTGGGAGACGTGACCAAGACATGAATGTGGACCAGCTTTGCTGGGTGGGACTTTCAAAATCTTTTATTCTCCTTTAGGTGATATGTCAACTTTTTTTTTTTTTTTTTTTTTTTTTTTAAAGATGACCGGTAAGGGGAACTTAACCCCATACTTGGTGTCAGCACCACGATCTGCCAGGTGAGCCACGGGTCGGCCCAAATATGTAAATATTTTTAATGTGCACATTATTTTATAGTTACAAAAAGATTTACAACACATTAAATACCATCCACTGAACACTCACCTACTAACTGCAGTACATTACCTAGTTTCAACGTTCATAGACATTTATGACAAAGATAAAAGATAGTGATTATAAGCAAATCAGTAGTAGTTCAATAGGAATGAAGAATAACATTAAAAACACAGTCCTTGCACCCAGGAGCGCAGGGTGTGTCCTAAGCAGTGTTCCTCTGTCCTGTCCTTGCCCTGTGTGCAGGCACGTGTGTGTGTGTGCAAGAGTGCGTGTGCATGTGTGTGTACAAGCGTGTGTGTGCAGAGGTACGTGTGCGTGTGTGTGTTTGTGTACAGGTGTGTGTGTACAGGCGTGTGTGTGTGTGTGTGTGTGTGTGTGTGTGTGTGTGTATAAAGAGAGAGAGAGAATTATAAAAACAAATGGGACAAGATATAAACTATTGGTAATCTGGACAATAGATATACTAGAGTTCCTTGTATTCTTGTAGCTTTTCTGTAAGTTTAAAATTATTTTAAAGTAGAGTTACAAAAAACATTTACTCAGAGCAAACTTTTGATAAAACATGCTATTAACTACCTCATGGGTAAATGCCTGTTGTCCTACATACCCAACCGATGCGTTATCCCAACAACCTCGTATATCCTACCTTCTATGAATAATGCCCTCCTGTGTCTTTGACCTGCTCCTTCTCTCCACTCCCATAGTCCCTGCCTCTGAATACTTTATCCCCTATTCTAGCCATAGCTACCATGTGATAGCTACCATGTCCCACATGACATGACTACAGCTGATTGGCTTAGGTGAGCATTTGACCCAAGATGGTCCAACCAAAGAATTTCTCCATGGTTTTTGCAGTGGGTCACAAAGGACATCCAAACCAGTTATTCTTTGGGGGGCTGTCCTCGTGTGGATTTCCCCAAAAGCAGACTCTGAAACAAGGTAGTTTGTTTCGGAGCCGATCCCAAGAAGCATGGTAAGAGAGTGTGGAAGTGAGACAGGGAAAAGAGGAAAGCAATAATAAAACGTGTTCAGTCCAACCTTGTGAGGCCTATAGACTCAAACTCACAATCATCGGCCTGAAGGATGAGGGAAGTGGGGTATTTATGCAACACTTCCCATTCCTCTTTGGCTGAAGGTTCCTCCCGGGTGTATTAATGATCTGGCTCTTTTGTCCTGTCCTACCTGCCATCCCAGCCCACTTCCCCAACGAGTGAATGTCCGCAGGCAGAAGGATGCAGGTACTTGAGGTAGGAAGCCTGGGACAGATTGGAGAACAATTCCCCAGCTCCAGGGAACCTCAGGAATGGACCGAGGGCACATGGCCAGGGCAGCAAGAGTGACTGGTATAGTGGTTAATGGTGGATGATTTCAGGAGTTGTCGGTGGGCTATGCTTCCTGCCATGTGGAGGAATCTGGTCTAGAGTGAAAGAGAAGGAAGCAGACTTGCAGAAAAAGAGGCAGTGACAGAGATGCTGACAGCAGTTGAAGCCCTGCTTCCAACTGTTCTGGAGGCCCAGACCACAGCTTTGTCTATTTAGCCCTTTCTTGGCTTCAGTGAGCAATTCAAATCACCTTTATATCTTAACAAATTTGAGTTGTGCAAAACGTGTGTTTGGTCACTAGTGAGAGGAACTAGAGCTAAAAATAATTGGAGACTTTCATAAACCGTTCACACAGTTATTTTTTAAACTTGCTTTGCTCCAGTTTTGAGGCTAACAGTTAGCAGCAGCATTCCCCTCTTCTGCCCCACTTCTCTGGCTGGTCAGTTTCATTATTATTATTTTTTTTCTTAAACAAAACAACAACCCCCCCTCCCCCCCAAAAACCCAAGACTTCTTTCACTCTTCGAAGATGCCCACAGATTTTTATTTTCCTAGATTTCGCTGGCCTAAAAATGCTTTGAATACCGGGTCCTTACAGCAGGACTTGTCCCAAATCCCCATGGGGAGCCACTGTTGTGTTTATGTATGTGTCCCTGCTTCTTTCTTAATTGAAAATGTGACCTAAGTTTCCACGATACACTAATGAAATTAAACATAATAAAGAGATTTCTTGAAATGTAAAAGCTTCTCTATGACTTTTATTTTTTTTTTATTATTATTTTTTAAAAGATGACCGGTAAGGGGATCTTAACCCTTGACTTGGTGTTGTGAGCACCACGCTCAGCCAGTGAGCGAACCGGCCATCCGTATATGGGATCCGAACCCGGGGCCTTGGTGTTCTCAGCACCACACTCTCCCGAGTGAGCCACGGGCCGGCCCTGACTTTTATTTTTCTATTGGTTTTCTCATCTCGGGTCCACCGGCGGGGGGCTTTTGGGGCGTTGAGGCGCCCTGGTCGACCTGGCTACTAGGTCGGCGGCGGTGGGCGGTCCCGGTTCTCGGGTTCCCGGGGGGCGGTGGCCTTTTTGCGGGTTTAGGCTCCCTGGACGTCCTTGCGGCTTGGACGGCTGCGGCGGCGGCGGCAGGCGGGATCGGGTCTCGGATCCCGGGGAGGGGGCTTTTGTTGGGGTTCAGGCTTCCTGGTCGGCCTGGCTGCTTGGACGGCGGCGGCGGTGGGCGGGACCGTGTCTTGGGTCCCCGGGCGTGGGGGCTTTTGTTCGTATTAAGGCTCCCTGGTCGGCCTGGCAGCTGGGACAACGACTGCGGCGGCAGCAGCGGTGGGCGTCCGTGTCTCAGGTAAGCAAGGGGGGGCTTTTGTTGGGGTTCACTATCCCTGGTCGGGCTGGAGCCTTGTACGACGACGGAAGCGCCGATGGGCGGGCCCCGGTCTCGGGTCCACTGGGGAGGGTGTGAGGGGTTCTTGGGGTTCAGGCTCCCTGGTCGGCCTGGCTGCTTGTACGACGGCTGCGGCGGCGGGGGCGGTGGGCGGGCCCGGATCTCGGGTCCCTGGGTGGGGGTGGTTTTGATGGGGTTCATGCTCCCTGGTTGGCCTGGCCTCTAGGTCGGCCGCGGTGGGCGGTCCCGGTTCTCGGGTTCCCGGGGGGCGGTGGCTTTTTTGCGGGTTTAGGCTCCCTGGACGTCCTTGCGGCTTGGACGGCTGCGGCGGCGGCGGCGGGCGGGATCGGGTCTCGGATCCCGGGGAGGGGGCTTTTGTTGGGGTTCAAGCTTCCTGGTTGGCCTGGCTGCTTGGACGGCGGCGGCGGTGGCGGCAGGCGGGATCGGGTCTCGGATCCCGGGGAGGAGGCTTTTGTTGGGGTTCAGGCTTCCTGGTCGGCCTGCCTGCTTGGACGAGGGCTGCGGCGGCGGCCTGGCTGCTGGGAAGGCGGCGGCGGTAGGCGGGCCCGGGTCCCCGGGTGGGGGTGTCATTTGTTGGGTTTCAGGATCCCTGGTAGTCCTGGCTGCTTGGACGGCGGCGGTGGGTGGGCCCGGGTCTTGGGTTCCCGGGGGGGCTGGGTGTTTTGGGGGTTCAGGCTCCCTGGACGTCCTTGCTGCTTGGACGGCGGCGGCGGCGGCGGTGGGCGGGCTCTGGTCTCAGGTACCCGGGGTGGGGGCTTTTGTTGGGGTTCAGGCTCCCTGGTCTGCATGGCTGCTTGAACTACGGCGATCGGCGGGCAGCGGGCGGCGTTACGCGTGTGGAGGGCGGTTCCGGGTCTCAGGTCCGCGGGAGAGGGGGTTTTGTTGAGCTTCGGGCTTCATGATCGGTTTGGATGCTTGGACGGCGGCGTCGGCGGCAGCAGCGGTGGTGGGCTGACCGGGGTCTCGGATCGCCGGAGGGGGGGCTTTTGTTTGAGTTCATGCTCCCTGGTGGGCTTGGCTGCATCAATGGCGGCGGTGGTGAGCGGTGAGCGTTGGGTGGTGAGCGGTGAGCGTTCGGTGGTGGGTGGTGGGCGGTGGGAGGGCCCGGGTTTCGGATCCCATGCGTTGGGGGTTTTTTGGGGGCGAAGGATTCCTGGTCGGCCTGGATTCTTGGAAGACGGCGGTGGGCGGGCCCGGGTCTCCGGATCCCGGTGGGGGCGTGGCTTCTTTTGAGTTTCAGGCTCCCTGGTCGGCCTGGCTTTTGGGACGGCAGCGGCAGTGGAAGGGCCCGGATCTCGGGTCCCCGGGGCGGGGGGCTTTTGTAGGGGTTCAGGATTCATGGTCGGCCTGGCTGCTTGGACGACGGCTGCGGCGGCGGCGGCGGTGGGCGGGCCCGGATCTCGGGTCCCCGGGTGGGGGTGGTTTTGATGGGGTCCATGCTCCCTGGTCGGCCTGGCTGCTTGGACGAAGGCGGCGGGGGTGGTGGGTGGGCTCGTCTCGGGTCCCTGAGGTGGGGGGAGCTTTTGCTGGGGTTCTGGTTCCCTGGACTTCCTGGAGGCTTGGACCGCGGCGAGCGCCTGACGGCAGATTGGCCGACGGGCCGGTGAGTGGGGTCCCTTGGAGGGCCGGCTTTTTGGGGGGTTCAGGCTCCATCCTGGGCCTGGCTGCTTGGACGACGGCGGCGGCGGCGATCGGCGGGCCCGTGTAACGCGTCCACGGGGGGTGCGGGGTGCGTGGCGGTTGTTGTGGTTCAGTCTCCCTGGTGGGCTTGGATGATGAGTGGCGGCGGCGGTGGGCGGAGGGCCGTGGGCGGTGGGCGGTTGGCGGGCCCGGATCTGGGGTCCCCGGGGGTGGGGCTATTGTTAGGGTTCAGGCTCCCTGGTCGGCCTGGGTTCTTGAACTACGGCGGGCGGCGGGCAGCGGGCGGCGTGCGGCGTGGGGAGGGCGGGCTCGCGTCTCGTGTCCACGGGGTGGCGTGGGGGGGTGGGGCGGCCCTTTTTACGTTTCAGGCTCCCTGGTCGGCCTGGCTGTTTGGACGACGGCGGTGGGCGTGCCCGGGTCTCGGGTTCCGGCGGGGTGTGGCTTGTTTTGGGTTTCATGCTCCCTGGACATCCTTGCTGCTTGGATGGCTGCGGCGGCGGCTGCGGTGGCGGCGGCGGCGGCGACGACGTTGGGCGTGCCTTGGTCTCGGGTCACCGGGGGGGAGGGGCTTTTGTTGGGATTCAGGCTCCCTGGACATCCTTGCTGTTGGGATGGCTGCTGCTGCTGCTGCGGCGGCGGCGGCGGAGGCGGTGGCGGGCGGCAGACGGGCCCGGGTCTCGGGATCCCGGTGGGGGCGTGGCTTCTTTTGAGTTTCAGGCTCCCTGGTTGGCCTGGCTGCTGGGTCGGCGGCGGCGATGGGCGGGCCCGGATCTCGGGTTCCCGTGGGGCGGTGGCTTTTTTGCGGGTTTAGGCTCCCTGGACGTCCTTGCGGCTTGGACGGCTGCGGCGGCGGCGGCAGGCGGGATCGGGTCTCGGATCCCGGGGAGGGGGCTTTTGTTGGGGTTCAGGCTCCCTGGTCTGCCTGGCTGCTTGAACTACCTCGAGCGGCGGGCAGAGGGCGGCGTTCCGCGTGTGGAGGGCGGGTCCGGGTCTCAGGTCCGCGAGAGAGGGTGCTTTTGTTGGGCTTCAGGCTTCATGATCGATTTGGATGCTTGGACGGCGGCGGCGGCGGCAGCAGCGGCGGCGGGCGGGCCCGGGTCTCGGGATCCCGTTGGGGGCGTGGCTTCTTTTGAGTTTCAGGCTCCCTGGTTGGCCTGGCTGCTAGGTCGGTGGCGGCGGTGGGCGGGCCCGGGTCTCGTGTTGGGGGGGGTGTGTGGCTTGTTTTGGGTTTCAGGCTCCCTGGACATCCCTCCGCACTGCAGGGCAGGGGATTACGTGAGTATATGTGCAGCGGATGGTGGGGACCCCTGGGATCCCCTGAGGAGTCGCCCACCACACAGACAGAGATGTGGCACTTGAGTCCAAACCTAAATATATATGAAGCCATTGTAAGGTTTTATGGAGGAAAGCAGTATGTGAATGCATGAAATTCCAACTGTCACATGGTGCAGAGAGGAAAAACAGGCCAAGAGCAAAAGTGACATTTTCGGGCCGACCCCGAGGCGCACTCGGGAGAGTGCAGCGCTGGGAGCGCAGCGACGCTATGGTCGCGGGTTCAGATCCTATATAGGAATGGCCGGTGGGCTCACTGGCTGAGCATGGTGTGGACGACACCAAGCCAAGGGTTGCGATCCCCTTACCGGTCACGAAAAAGACAAAAAAAAAAAAAAAAAAGTGACATTCTCAAGATTATGTGACAGGAACCAGACCTGTCGTTAGTCGTATTCCATGCTACCTTCCACACCGTCATGGATTTTATCTCTAGTCTTGTTTATTAGCTGCATGTGACACCGGCCACAGGTTTTAGAGATGTTTTCTCACACGTGCCTGATGCCATCCCTAGGAAGAAGATGCTAGAATGATCACCACTGTGCAGAAGGGGAGACTGGGGAGGTCCTGAGATTCACAATGGCTTGTCCAGGGTCATATAAGTGATAAGAAGCAGGAGCTGGGGCTGAACCTACGTGTATCTCCTCCGAGATGTGATGCTGGCTGCACCCAGGCCTTGCGCAGGGGTGTGGTCAGGCAGTGTTGGTGGAAGTGTGGGCAATAGAGAGAGTTCATGGGGAAGGAGGGTCAGCAGTCAGGTACCCAGAGGGTCGTTTGCAGTCTTGTACACAGAAGAGAGGCCCGGGAAATGAGGTACCAGGAAGTGACCTCACTTCCTTGACGACAGACCCCAACAGAACTCGGAACTCGGTAACCTGGCACCCACATTCTATACACAGCCCCTTCCCCAGCTCACTTGGCCACAGGCAGAGTGAGATGTTGTGCTGTATCCCGAGGTCCCGGGGCCGTAGCCCCAGGCAGCCCTGTGCTGAGAGGCTTGTCCGATGCTTCCAGCGCTGGTTCAGCCCTCGCCCTCGACTCCTGTGGCCATTTGGCAGGAGGTCCCTAAAGGTAATGTCAGGTGGCCCAGGAGAGGGTGGTCCAGGCCAGGCCAGGCCAGCACTGTGAGCCTCCCTGGGTGACCACTCTCTCCTCCTGAGTGTGTGGGGAATGGGGATATGGGACACCGTCCCTGGGTAGGGGCCGAGTGTGGGTTGTTTATAAACCTGCTGGTCCTGGTGTGTTCACACCTCAGGTCATGGCTGGAGGGTGAAAGGGGACTGCCGGGGTGGCAACCACCACCCTGTACAGTAACCCTGGGCCCTCAGGCTGTCTCCTCATGTCGTGCCTGGGGTTAAGACTGGCCTCCAGCCCCTTCCGTCCCGTGGGTTCACGGTGCTGTCACTGTGTGTCTCTCCCCTGTCCTGTGCTAGAGTGAAGACGAGTCTTCCCTGAGCCCGGATGCCACCCACATGGTGTGGCCTGTCCCGGCAGGCACCCTGCAGAAGCGGGTGGAGCACCTGGTGCCCGCTGTCCTGGGTGGCGACCGATCTTACGTCCACACGTTTCTGCTCAGCTACAGGAACTTTGCCAGTCCCCAGCAGGTGCTGGAACTGCTTTTCCTCAGGTGAGCACTCTGGCCCTCGATCGCACAGTGTCACTAGGCCGCCTCCCGTCTGTGAGTCTTGGGGCTGTCACCACACCCTTCTGAGCCTCAGGTTCCTCCTGTGATCAGTGGCGTGGTCACAGGAACAAGCTCCAGTGGGTCCCCCATGGAAAGTGCTGCTCCTGAGTCCAGCCCTGTGGAAGGTCTGCTGGAGGGGCCACGGTCGTCCTCATTCAGGATTCCTGCAACCCCCATCAGGAAGTGTCTGTCACCCCCTCACTGACCTCGTTGACTTGGGCTTCACTGTTTTCACATTTTGACAGGAAATTTGAGATTCTATCTGCAGGCCTCTGGGTGTATTCAAAGCAGGGAGACCCGGGGCGGGCAGAGCGGCTTCAGGTGCACCCAGCTCTCTTGGGAGGAGTTGGTTGGGGTTCATTCCTTCCACAAACATTATGTGAAGCCACACTATGTGCGGTGACTTTCTGGGCACTGACCATAATCCAATGAACCAAGGAGACGGCGTTCCCTGCCCTCCTGGGCTACCATTCTAGTCAGAGGTGAGACAGTCACAGTAGACATGAGAAGCAGGTAGTGCCACCATGTGGTAGATGTGACACCCTTCTGGCCTCCCCTAGGTACGAAAGCATGCTTTCTGAATTTCACGGGGATGGCAAATCCCTGAAGCAGCTCAAACGGTAAGTGGGGTTTGGGTGCAGATGGAGGGGCTCCCACCTCCACACAGCTGTGGGTGGTCTGCGGGGGCCTGTGAGTGGGGGGCTGGCAAAACTCTGGCTCCCACACATCTTATGATTCCCTCCGTAGGGCTGAGGCCTCAGGGCTTTCCCTGAGGCAGGAAAAGGAGTCAAGACGAGCTGGGGATGGGGCCCCAGGCACTGTAGGGTGTGCGAGAGCCTGGAGAGCAGAGTGAGCCCAGAGAGAACCCATCCCCACCCCCTCCCCCACAGCCCTGCCCACACCCTCAGAACCCGTGCTGAGCCAGAGCAGGAGGTGTGCAGAGCATCCCGCTCACACTCAGGCCTGGAGCCTCCATGGGCAGGCTCATCTAGGGCTGGGGACGCAGAGTGTGGTCGGGGCCAAGAGATCGGTGTCAGTGGGAAAAGGAGATGCAGATTTTCATGCAGACACTTGGGCAGTACATCCACATGTGAGCTCAAGTTTGGGCTTTTCCAAGGGCCCTGGGTAGGCCAGGGGAGCAGAGCCTCCCTCTGTTTTCTCATTTATCAGATATTCCTGGACACCTCCTGTGTGCCAGAGAGTAATGCCCAGAGCAGACAGCACCCTCCTCGGGTGGACATGTCATTCAAGCAGGGGCGGGGCAGTGACACAGACAGAGGAGGGTGTCAGGTTTCCCTGAAGAAGGGAAGGGTGGTCACACCGGTGGTTGAAGGCTCCTCCCGTGGAGGCTTTTGCCAGCCCCTCCTTGGTCACCAGGCCCGTCTCGGCCAGGGCTGCCAGACTGGGGGTGGACATTGGAGGGGCTGGTCTATGGACAGGCAGGGCCAGAGGGTACAAGACTGCAGCTCACTCAGGGGAGCCCTGGGAGGGCAGCATAGAGGGATAGGCAAGGCCTCTGACGCTGCTACCCACTTGTCTCCCCCACTGCCATGTCCTCTGTCCTAAAGATCTGGCTGGAATTCTATTCCATTGATTTCCACGCCCCTCCTGAATTTCATTCTTTGAAGTTTCTGTCGGCCTCTGTACATGTCAACATGCTGGGTTCAGAGGTGGAGCGCAAGGCTGATCTTCTTCGGGCGCAGCTGGAGAAGCTGGAGCACCTGGAGCCTAGTGAGGCGGAGACTGAGGGTGAGGAGGGAGAGGGTGGGTGCCTGTGAGGGTTTGGGGCGGGGGCTGGGCTGGGCTGGGCCACACAGAGCAGAGTTTCCAGAAGCAGGCTGGGGACAGGGGCACTGAGTACTCAGAACAGTCATGCAGTGTTCTGCAGTGTGGGGAGACTTCCTGAGGCTGGGTCTCTGGACTTGGGCTTCTCAGAAAGACAGTGTCATTGGAAGAGACATAGAAACTCACGTTGATATTGCCAATTGTTGTCTCTCCAGTTCCAGCTTCCGCCCAGGCTGAGCAACGGTCCCAAGAGCGTCTGCTGTGTTCAGCTCCAGCTCCAGCTCCAGCTCCAGCTCCACTGCCAGAGGCAGAGCGAGAGCAAGATCCAGAGCCCAAGCCAGAGCCGGAGGTAGAGCAGGAGCAAGATCCAGAGCAAGTGGTAGAGCAGGAGCGAGATCCAGAGCAAGAGCAAGAGAAAGATCAAGAGAAAGTGCAGGAGAAAGAGGAAGAGAAAGATCAAGAGCCAGATCAAGATCCAGAGATAGAGCTAGAGCAAGCTGACATAACCGCTTCTGAAACCTGAAAAGAATTAGAAGAAACACCAGCACCCAGGGGAGCCCTGGCTCCAGAGCTCCCACAAACACCCTCACCAGTCCCCACTCCAGATCTGTTCTTGTCCTTCCTTGACGCTGTGCTTCTCCTCGTTTTTGTCTGTGTCCTGCATCTCCTCAAATTTTTTCATCTTTTATTTTCAATAATATCCCTTGTATAAAATAAAGTGTTTTAATATTTTCAAAATTACAATTCAGTGGCATTAAGTACATTTTTAATATGGTGCAACCCTTACCACCGTTTAGTGACCGAACAGCTTCATCTACTCTGTAGCCATTTAGCCGTCACTCCCCGTCCCGCCTCTGCCAGTCCCTGACAACCACTCCATTTTCTGGGTGTGTGTGAATTTACCTACCATGGATTGTTCCTATCAGTACAGTTATGTGTTATGTGGCCTTCTGTATCTGGCTACATAATATGAGGAAGAACTGATTAATTTCCATTGTAGGTTTTTACTAAGAGGAAAATGACAGAAACATCAAAGACTCTATGTAGAAACACAGAGCCCTGACAGTTATTATTGCCATAATCTTGAAATAGGAAGTACTTTTGAATGACTAGAGAGCCAGAAGCCACAGAGGAAAATGCTGACTTGTCCTGGTCAAAACAAAAACCAGAATAATGTCAAAAGGTGAAAAGACAAACCCCAGACTGGAAGATTCTTCATGGTCAGAGAAAGGGTAATAGGCATCCTAGTGGTCCAAAGAGTTCTCATTTATCCATGTTTGTCTAGGGACTAAGGACATATTCCTGCAGTTCCAAAGGGAAGCAATTCATATGGCCAGTAAATGCCAGACATCCGCGGCCTCCCTTAGGATGACACACAGAAATTGACTCATCATTCAGATGGCATTTGCCCCATCAGTTGGGGAGGTCTGTATGTCCCGTGATGACCAGCTCCGGTGAGAATGTGGGAAGAAGAGGTCCCAGCGGATGCCCTGGGAGCCATGTTCGTAGATACCCCATCTCGGGAACAGCTCAGCAACTCCTAACAAAGTGCTCAGGCATGTCTATTTGCCAAGCAGCGGTAATCCGGGGAGGTTATTCCACAACCGCAGCTGCTCACGTTTCTGGTGAAGTGTTTTCATCACCGCAGTGGTGGAGGTAGCAAGGGGCTGGCCTTGTCTCTAACATCCTGTAGAGGGGCTGGGTGTTCAAACCTGGTCCACATGGACCGGGGAACATTGAGCGGCTGCTGAGTGTGCACAGAAATGGTTAGGTAAACATGTCAGTTTGTAGTCTGTACCGAGGGTCTCAGGTTGAAAACCATCTATGTGCTGTCAACACGCATACACACCTGTATGTAAATGACTCTTTGGGTGAAAGAAGAAAGAGTGAGACAGACAGACACAGGACAGAGGGAGTGGAATGGGTGAGACAGCCTGGGAGACGTGACCAAGACATGAATGTGGACTTTGCTGGGTGGGACTTTCAAAATCTTTTATTCTCCTTTAGGTGATATGTCAACTTTTTTTTTTTTTTTTTTTTTTTTTAAAGATGACCGGTAAGGGGAACTTAACCCCATACTTGGTGTCAGCACCACGATCTGCCAGGTGAGCCACGGGTCGGCCCAAATATGTAAATATTTTTAATGTGCACATTATTTTATAGTTACAAAAAGATTTACAACACATTAAATACCATCCACTGAACACTCACCTACTAACTGCAGTACATTACCTAGTTTCAACGTTCATAGACATTTATGACAAAGATAAAAGATAGTGATTATAAGCAAATCAGTAGTAGTTCAATAGGAATGAAGAATAACATTAAAAACACAGTCCTTGCACCCAGGAGCGCAGGGTGTGTCCTAAGCAGTGTTCCTCTGTCCTGTCCTTGCCCTGTGTGCAGGCACGTGTGTGTGTGTGCAAGAGTGCGTGTGCATGTGTGTGTACAAGCGTGTGTGTGCAGAGGTACGTGTGCGTGTGTGTGTTTGTGTACAGGTGTGTGTGTACAGGCGTGTGTGTGTGTGTGTGTGTGTGTGTGTGTGTGTGTGTGTATAAAGAGAGAGAGAGAATTATAAAAACAAATGGGACAAGATATAAACTATTGGTAATCTGGACAATAGATATACTAGAGTTCCTTGTATTCTTGTAGCTTTTCTGTAAGTTTAAAATTATTTTAAAGTAGAGTTACAAAAAACATTTACTCAGAGCAAACTTTTGATAAAACATGCTATTAACTACCTCATGGGTAAATGCCTGTTGTCCTACATACCCAACCGATGCGTTATCCCAACAACCTCGTATATCCTACCTTCTATGAATAATACCCTCCTGTGTCTTTGACCTGCTCCTTCTCTCCACTCCCATAGTCCCTGCCTCTGAATACTTTATCCCCTATTCTAGCCATAGCTACCATGTGATAGCTACCATGTCCCACATGACATGACTACAGCTGATTGGCTTAGGTGAGCATTTGACCCAAGATGGTCCAACCAAAGAATTTCTCCATGGTTTTTGCAGTGGGTCACAAAGGACATCCAAACCAGTTATTCTTTGGGGGGCTGTCCTCGTGTGGATTTCCCCAAAAGCAGACTCTGAAACAAGGTAGTTTGTTTCGGAGCCGATCCCAAGAAGCATGGTAAGAGAGTGTGGAAGTGAGACAGGGAAAAGAGGAAAGCAATAATAAAACGTGTTCAGTCCAACCTTGTGAGGCCTATAGACTCAAACTCACAATCATTGGCCTGAAGGATGAGGGAAGTGGGGTATTTATGCAACACTTCCCATTCCTCTTTGGCTGAAGGTTCCTCCCGGGTGTATTAATGATCTGGCTCTTTTGTCCTGTCCTACCTGCCATCCCAGCCCACTTCCCCAACGAGTGAATGTCCGCAGGCAGAAGGATGCAGGTACTTGAGGTAGGAAGCCTGGGACAGATTGGAGAACAATTCCCCAGCTCCAGGGAACCTCAGGAATGGACCAAGGGCACATGGCCAGGGCAGCAAGAGTGACTGGTATAGTGGTTAATGGTGGATGATTTCAGGAGTTGTCGGTGGGCTATGCTTCCTGCCATGTGGAGGAATCTGGTCTAGAGTGAAAGAGAAGGAAGCAGACTTGCAGAAAAAGAGGCAGTGACAGAGATGCTGACAGCAGTTGAAGCCCTGCTTCCAACTGTTCTGGAGGCCCAGACCACAGCTTTGTCTATTTAGCCCTTTCTTGGCTTCAGTGAGCAATTCAAATCACCTTTATATCTTAACAAATTTGAGTTGTGCAAAACGTGTTTGGTCACTAGTGAGAGGAACTAGAGCTAAAAATAATTGGAGACTTTCATAAACCGTTCACACAGTTATTTTTTAAACTTGCTTTGCTCCAGTTTTGAGGCTAACAGTTAGCAGCAGCATTCCCCTCTTCTGCCCCACTTCTCTGGCTGGTCAGTTTCATTATTATTTTTTTTTTTCTTAAACAAAACAACAACCCCCCCTCCCCCCCAAAAACCCAAGACTTCTTTCACTCTTCGAAGATGCCCACAGATTTTTATTTTCCTAGATTTCGCTGGCCTAAAAATGCTTTGAATACCGGGTCCTTACAGCAGGACTTGTCCCAAATCCCCATGGGGAGCCACTGTTGTGTTTATGTATGTGTCCCTGCTTCTTTCTTAATTGAAAATGTGACCTAAGTTTCCACGATACACTAATGAAATTAAACATAATAAAGAGATTTCTTGAAATGTAAAAGCTTCTCTATGACTTTTATTTTTTTTTTATTATTATTTTTTAAAAGATGACCGGTAAGGGGATCTTAACCCTTGACTTGGTGTTGTGAGCACCACGCTCAGCCAGTGAGCGAACCGGCCATCCGTATATGGGATCCGAACCCGGGGCCTTGGTGTTCTCAGCACCACACTCTCCCGAGTGAGCCACGGGCCGGCCCTGACTTTTATTTTTCTATTGGTTTTCTCATCTCGGGTCCACCGGCGGGGGGCTTTTGGGGCGTTGAGGCGCCCTGGTCGACCTGGCTACTAGGTCGGCGGCGGTGGGCGGTCCCGGTTCTCGGGTTCCCGGGGGGCGGTGGCCTTTTTGCGGGTTTAGGCTCCCTGGACGTCCTTGCGGCTTGGACGGCTGCGGCGGCGGCGGCAGGCGGGATCGGGTCTCGGATCCCGGGGAGGGGGCTTTTGTTGGGGTTCAGGCTTCCTGGTCGGCCTGGCTGCTTGGACGGCGGCGGCGGTGGGCGGGACCGTGTCTTGGGTCCCCGGGCGTGGGGGCTTTTGTTCGTATTAAGGCTCCCTGGTCGGCCTGGCAGCTGGGACAACGACTGCGGCGGCAGCAGCGGTGGGCGTCCGTGTCTCAGGTAAGCAAGGGGGGGCTTTTGTTGGGGTTCACTATCCCTGGTCGGGCTGGAGCCTTGTACGACGACGGAAGCGCCGATGGGCGGGCCCCGGTCTCGGGTCCACTGGGGAGGGTGTGAGGGGTTCTTGGGGTTCAGGCTCCCTGGTCGGCCTGGCTGCTTGTACGACGGCTGCGGCGGCGGGGGCGGTGGGCGGGCCCGGATCTCGGGTCCCTGGGTGGGGGTGGTTTTGATGGGGTTCATGCTCCCTGGTTGGCCTGGCCTCTAGGTCGGCCGCGGTGGGCGGTCCCGGTTCTCGGGTTCCCGGGGGGCGGTGGCTTTTTTGCGGGTTTAGGCTCCCTGGACGTCCTTGCGGCTTGGACGGCTGCGGCGGCGGCGGCGGGCGGGATCGGGTCTCGGATCCCGGGGAGGGGGCTTTTGTTGGGGTTCAAGCTTCCTGGTTGGCCTGGCTGCTTGGACGGCGGCGGCGGTGGCGGCAGGCGGGATCGGGTCTCGGATCCCGGGGAGGAGGCTTTTGTTGGGGTTCAGGCTTCCTGGTCGGCCTGCCTGCTTGGACGAGGGCTGCGGCGGCGGCCTGGCTGCTGGGAAGGCGGCGGCGGTAGGCGGGCCCGGGTCCCCGGGTGGGGGTGTCATTTGTTGGGTTTCAGGATCCCTGGTAGTCCTGGCTGCTTGGACGGCGGCGGTGGGTGGGCCCGGGTCTTGGGTTCCCGGGGGGGCTGGGTGTTTTGGGGGTTCAGGCTCCCTGGACGTCCTTGCTGCTTGGACGGCGGCGGCGGCGGCGGTGGGCGGGCTCTGGTCTCAGGTACCCGGGGTGGGGGCTTTTGTTGGGGTTCAGGCTCCCTGGTCTGCATGGCTGCTTGAACTACGGCGATCGGCGGGCAGCGGGCGGCGTTACGCGTGTGGAGGGCGGTTCCGGGTCTCAGGTCCGCGGGAGAGGGGGTTTTGTTGAGCTTCGGGCTTCATGATCGGTTTGGATGCTTGGACGGCGGCGTCGGCGGCAGCAGCGGTGGTGGGCTGACCGGGGTCTCGGATCGCCGGAGGGGGGGCTTTTGTTTGAGTTCATGCTCCCTGGTGGGCTTGGCTGCATCAATGGCGGCGGTGGTGAGCGGTGAGCGTTGGGTGGTGAGCGGTGAGCGTTCGGTGGTGGGTGGTGGGCGGTGGGAGGGCCCGGGTTTCGGATCCCATGCGTTGGGGGTTTTTTGGGGGCGAAGGATTCCTGGTCGGCCTGGATTCTTGGAAGACGGCGGTGGGCGGGCCCGGGTCTCCGGATCCCGGTGGGGGCGTGGCTTCTTTTGAGTTTCAGGCTCCCTGGTCGGCCTGGCTTTTGGGACGGCAGCGGCAGTGGAAGGGCCCGGATCTCGGGTCCCCGGGGCGGGGGGCTTTTGTAGGGGTTCAGGATTCATGGTCGGCCTGGCTGCTTGGACGACGGCTGCGGCGGCGGCGGCGGTGGGCGGGCCCGGATCTCGGGTCCCCGGGTGGGGGTGGTTTTGATGGGGTCCATGCTCCCTGGTCGGCCTGGCTGCTTGGACGAAGGCGGCGGGGGTGGTGGGTGGGCTCGTCTCGGGTCCCTGAGGTGGGGGGAGCTTTTGCTGGGGTTCTGGTTCCCTGGACTTCCTGGAGGCTTGGACCGCGGCGAGCGCCTGACGGCAGATTGGCCGACGGGCCGGTGAGTGGGGTCCCTTGGAGGGCCGGCTTTTTGGGGGGTTCAGGCTCCATCCTGGGCCTGGCTGCTTGGACGACGGCGGCGGCGGCGATCGGCGGGCCCGTGTAACGCGTCCACGGGGGGTGCGGGGTGCGTGGCGGTTGTTGTGGTTCAGTCTCCCTGGTGGGCTTGGATGATGAGTGGCGGCGGCGGTGGGCGGAGGGCCGTGGGCGGTGGGCGGTTGGCGGGCCCGGATCTGGGGTCCCCGGGGGTGGGGCTATTGTTAGGGTTCAGGCTCCCTGGTCGGCCTGGGTTCTTGAACTACGGCGGGCGGCGGGCAGCGGGCGGCGTGCGGCGTGGGGAGGGCGGGCTCGCGTCTCGTGTCCACGGGGTGGCGTGGGGGGGTGGGGCGGCCCTTTTTACGTTTCAGGCTCCCTGGTCGGCCTGGCTGTTTGGACGACGGCGGTGGGCGTGCCCGGGTCTCGGGTTCCGGCGGGGTGTGGCTTGTTTTGGGTTTCATGCTCCCTGGACATCCTTGCTGCTTGGATGGCTGCGGCGGCGGCTGCGGTGGCGGCGGCGGCGGCGACGACGTTGGGCGTGCCTTGGTCTCGGGTCACCGGGGGGGAGGGGCTTTTGTTGGGATTCAGGCTCCCTGGACATCCTTGCTGTTGGGATGGCTGCTGCTGCTGCTGCGGCGGCGGCGGCGGAGGCGGTGGCGGGCGGCAGACGGGCCCGGGTCTCGGGATCCCGGTGGGGGCGTGGCTTCTTTTGAGTTTCAGGCTCCCTGGTTGGCCTGGCTGCTGGGTCGGCGGCGGCGATGGGCGGGCCCGGATCTCGGGTTCCCGTGGGGCGGTGGCTTTTTTGCGGGTTTAGGCTCCCTGGACGTCCTTGCGGCTTGGACGGCTGCGGCGGCGGCGGCAGGCGGGATCGGGTCTCGGATCCCGGGTAGGGGGCTTTTGTTGGGGTTCAGGCTCCCTGGTCTGCCTGGCTGCTTGAACTACCGCGAGCGGCGGGCAGAGGGCGGCGTTCCGCGTGTGGAGGGCGGGTCCGGGTCTCAGGTCCGCGAGAGAGGGTGCTTTTGTTGGGCTTCAGGCTTCATGATCGATTTGGATGCTTGGACGGCGGCGGCGGCGGCAGCAGCGGCGGCGGGCGGGCCCGGGTCTCGGGATCCCGTTGGGGGCGTGGCTTCTTTTGAGTTTCAGGCTCCCTGGTTGGCCTGGCTGCTAGGTCGGTGGCGGCGGTGGGCGGGCCCGGGTCTCGTGTTGGGGGGGGTGTGTGGCTTGTTTTGGGTTTCAGGCTCCCTGGACATCCCTCCGCACTGCAGGGCAGGGGATTACGTGAGTATATGTGCAGCGGATGGTGGGGACCCCTGGGATCCCCTGAGGAGTCGCCCACCACACAGACAGAGATGTGGCACTTGAGTCCAAACCTAAATATATATGAAGCCATTGTAAGGTTTTATGGAGGAAAGCAGTATGTGAATGCATGAAATTCCAACTGTCACATGGTGCAGAGAGGAAAAACAGGCCAAGAGCAAAAGTGACATTTTCGGGCCGACCCCGAGGCGCACTCGGGAGAGTGCAGCGCTGGGAGCGCAGCGACGCTATGGTCGCGGGTTCAGATCCTATATAGGAATGGCCGGTGGGCTCACTGGCTGAGCATGGTGTGGACGACACCAAGCCAAGGGTTGCGATCCCCTTACCGGTCACGAAAAAGACAAAAAAAAAAAAAAAAAAGTGACATTCTCAAGATTATGTGACAGGAACCAGACCTGTCGTTAGTCGTATTCCATGCTACCTTCCACACCGTCATGGATTTTATCTCTAGTCTTGTTTATTAGCTGCATGTGACACCGGCCACAGGTTTTAGAGATGTTTTCTCACACGTGCCTGATGCCATCCCTAGGAAGAAGATGCTAGAATGATCACCACTGTGCAGAAGGGGAGACTGGGGAGGTCCTGAGATTCACAATGGCTTGTCCAGGGTCATATAAGTGATAAGAAGCAGGAGCTGGGGCTGAACCTACGTGTATCTCCTCCGAGATGTGATGCTGGCTGCACCCAGGCCTTGCGCAGGGGTGTGGTCAGGCAGTGTTGGTGGAAGTGTGGGCAATAGAGAGAGTTCATGGGGAAGGAGGGTCAGCAGTCAGGTACCCAGAGGGTCGTTTGCAGTCTTGTACACAGAAGAGAGGCCCGGGAAATGAGGTACCAGGAAGTGACCTCACTTCCTTGACGACAGACCCCAACAGAACTCGGAACTCGGTAACCTGGCACCCACATTCTATACACAGCCCCTTCCCCAGCTCACTTGGCCACAGGCAGAGTGAGATGTTGTGCTGTATCCCGAGGTCCCGGGGCCGTAGCCCCAGGCAGCCCTGTGCTGAGAGGCTTGTCCGATGCTTCCAGCGCTGGTTCAGCCCTCGCCCTCGACTCCTGTGGCCATTTGGCAGGAGGTCCCTAAAGGTAATGTCAGGTGGCCCAGGAGAGGGTGGTCCAGGCCAGGCCAGGCCAGCACTGTGAGCCTCCCTGGGTGACCACTCTCTCCTCCTGAGTGTGTGGGGAATGGGGATATGGGACACCGTCCCTGGGTAGGGGCCGAGTGTGGGTTGTTTATAAACCTGCTGGTCCTGGTGTGTTCACACCTCAGGTCATGGCTGGAGGGTGAAAGGGGACTGCCGGGGTGGCAACCACCACCCTGTACAGTAACCCTGGGCCCTCAGGCTGTCTCCTCATGTCGTGCCTGGGGTTAAGACTGGCCTCCAGCCCCTTCCGTCCCGTGGGTTCACGGTGCTGTCACTGTGTGTCTCTCCCCTGTCCTGTGCTAGAGTGAAGACGAGTCTTCCCTGAGCCCGGATGCCACCCACATGGTGTGGCCTGTCCCGGCAGGCACCCTGCAGAAGCGGGTGGAGCACCTGGTGCCCGCTGTCCTGGGTGGCGACCGATCTTACGTCCACACGTTTCTGCTCAGCTACAGGAACTTTGCCAGTCCCCAGCAGGTGCTGGAACTGCTTTTCCTCAGGTGAGCACTCTGGCCCTCGATCGCACAGTGTCACTAGGCCGCCTCCCGTCTGTGAGTCTTGGGGCTGTCACCACACCCTTCTGAGCCTCAGGTTCCTCCTGTGATCAGTGGCGTGGTCACAGGAACAAGCTCCAGTGGGTCCCCCATGGAAAGTGCTGCTCCTGAGTCCAGCCCTGTGGAAGGTCTGCTGGAGGGGCCACGGTCGTCCTCATTCAGGATTCCTGCAACCCCCATCAGGAAGTGTCTGTCACCCCCTCACTGACCTCGTTGACTTGGGCTTCACTGTTTTCACATTTTGACAGGAAATTTGAGATTCTATCTGCAGGCCTCTGGGTGTATTCAAAGCAGGGAGACCCGGGGCGGGCAGAGCGGCTTCAGGTGCACCCAGCTCTCTTGGGAGGAGTTGGTTGGGGTTCATTCCTTCCACAAACATTATGTGAAGCCACACTATGTGCGGTGACTTTCTGGGCACTGACCATAATCCAATGAACCAAGGAGACGGCGTTCCCTGCCCTCCTGGGCTACCATTCTAGTCAGAGGTGAGACAGTCACAGTAGACATGAGAAGCAGGTAGTGCCACCATGTGGTAGATGTGACACCCTTCTGGCCTCCCCTAGGTACGAAAGCATGCTTTCTGAATTTCACGGGGATGGCAAATCCCTGAAGCAGCTCAAACGGTAAGTGGGGTTTGGGTGCAGATGGAGGGGCTCCCACCTCCACACAGCTGTGGGTGGTCTGCGGGGGCCTGTGAGTGGGGGGCTGGCAAAACTCTGGCTCCCACACATCTTATGATTCCCTCCGTAGGGCTGAGGCCTCAGGGCTTTCCCTGAGGCAGGAAAAGGAGTCAAGACGAGCTGGGGATGGGGCCCCAGGCACTGTAGGGTGTGCGAGAGCCTGGAGAGCAGAGTGAGCCCAGAGAGAACCCATCCCCACCCCCTCCCCCACAGCCCTGCCCACACCCTCAGAACCCGTGCTGAGCCAGAGCAGGAGGTGTGCAGAGCATCCCGCTCACACTCAGGCCTGGAGCCTCCATGGGCAGGCTCATCTAGGGCTGGGGACGCAGAGTGTGGTCGGGGCCAAGAGATCGGTGTCAGTGGGAAAAGGAGATGCAGATTTTCATGCAGACACTTGGGCAGTACATCCACATGTGAGCTCAAGTTTGGGCTTTTCCAAGGGCCCTGGGTAGGCCAGGGGAGCAGAGCCTCCCTCTGTTTTCTCATTTATCAGATATTCCTGGACACCTCCTGTGTGCCAGAGAGTAATGCCCAGAGCAGACAGCACCCTCCTCGGGTGGACATGTCATTCAAGCAGGGGCGGGGCAGTGACACAGACAGAGGAGGGTGTCAGGTTTCCCTGAAGAAGGGAAGGGTGGTCACACCGGTGGTTGAAGGCTCCTCCCGTGGAGGCTTTTGCCAGCCCCTCCTTGGTCACCAGGCCCGTCTCGGCCAGGGCTGCCAGACTGGGGGTGGACATTGGAGGGGCTGGTCTATGGACAGGCAGGGCCAGAGGGTACAAGACTGCAGCTCACTCAGGGGAGCCCTGGGAGGGCAGCATAGAGGGATAGGCAAGGCCTCTGACGCTGCTACCCACTTGTCTCCCCCACTGCCATGTCCTCTGTCCTAAAGATCTGGCTGGAATTCTATTCCATTGATTTCCACGCCCCTCCTGAATTTCATTCTTTGAAGTTTCTGTCGGCCTCTGTACATGTCAACATGCTGGGTTCAGAGGTGGAGCGCAAGGCTGATCTTCTTCGGGCGCAGCTGGAGAAGCTGGAGCACCTGGAGCCTAGTGAGGCGGAGACTGAGGGTGAGGAGGGAGAGGGTGGGTGCCTGTGAGGGTTTGGGGCGGGGGCTGGGCTGGGCTGGGCCACACAGAGCAGAGTTTCCAGAAGCAGGCTGGGGACAGGGGCACTGAGTACTCAGAACAGTCATGCAGTGTTCTGCAGTGTGGGGAGACTTCCTGAGGCTGGGTCTCTGGACTTGGGCTTCTCAGAAAGACAGTGTCATTGGAAGAGACATAGAAACTCACGTTGATATTGCCAATTGTTGTCTCTCCAGTTCCAGCTTCCGCCCAGGCTGAGCAACGGTCCCAAGAGCGTCTGCTGTGTTCAGCTCCAGCTCCAGCTCCAGCTCCAGCTCCACTGCCAGAGGCAGAGCGAGAGCAAGATCCAGAGCCCAAGCCAGAGCCGGAGGTAGAGCAGGAGCAAGATCCAGAGCAAGTGGTAGAGCAGGAGCGAGATCCAGAGCAAGAGCAAGAGAAAGATCAAGAGAAAGTGCAGGAGAAAGAGGAAGAGAAAGATCAAGAGCCAGATCAAGATCCAGAGATAGAGCTAGAGCAAGCTGACATAACCGCTTCTGAAACCTGAAAAGAATTAGAAGAAACACCAGCACCCAGGGGAGCCCTGGCTCCAGAGCTCCCACAAACACCCTCACCAGTCCCCACTCCAGATCTGTTCTTGTCCTTCCTTGACGCTGTGCTTCTCCTCGTTTTTGTCTGTGTCCTGCATCTCCTCAAATTTTTTCATCTTTTATTTTCAATAATATCCCTTGTATAAAATAAAGTGTTTTAATATTTTCAAAATTACAATTCAGTGGCATTAAGTACATTTTTAATATGGTGCAACCCTTACCACCGTTTAGTGACCGAACAGCTTCATCTACTCTGTAGCCATTTAGCCGTCACTCCCCGTCCCGCCTCTGCCAGTCCCTGACAACCACTCCATTTTCTGGGTGTGTGTGAATTTACCTACCATGGATTGTTCCTATCAGTACAGTTATGTGTTATGTGGCCTTCTGTATCTGGCTACATAATATGAGGAAGAACTGATTAATTTCCATTGTAGGTTTTTACTAAGAGGAAAATGACAGAAACATCAAAGACTCTATGTAGAAACACAGAGCCCTGACAGTTATTATTGCCATAATCTTGAAATAGGAAGTACTTTTGAATGACTAGAGAGCCAGAAGCCACAGAGGAAAATGCTGACTTGTCCTGGTCAAAACAAAAACCAGAATAATGTCAAAAGGTGAAAAGACAAACCCCAGACTGGAAGATTCTTCATGGTCAGAGAAAGGGTAATAGGCATCCTAGTGGTCCAAAGAGTTCTCATTTATCCATGTTTGTCTAGGGACTAAGGACATATTCCTGCAGTTCCAAAGGGAAGCAATTCATATGGCCAGTAAATGCCAGACATCCGCGGCCTCCCTTAGGATGACACACAGAAATTGACTCATCATTCAGATGGCATTTGCCCCATCAGTTGGGGAGGTCTGTATGTCCCGTGATGACCAGCTCCGGTGAGAATGTGGGAAGAAGAGGTCCCAGCGGATGCCCTGGGAGCCATGTTCGTAGATACCCCATCTCGGGAACAGCTCAGCAACTCCTAACAAAGTGCTCAGGCATGTCTATTTGCCAAGCAGCGGTAATCCGGGGAGGTTATTCCACAACCGCAGCTGCTCACGTTTCTGGTGAAGTGTTTTCATCACCGCAGTGGTGGAGGTAGCAAGGGGCTGGCCTTGTCTCTAACATCCTGTAGAGGGGCTGGGTGTTCAAACCTGGTCCACATGGACCGGGGAACATTGAGCGGCTGCTGAGTGTGCACAGAAATGGTTAGGTAAACATGTCAGTTTGTAGTCTGTACCGAGGGTCTCAGGTTGAAAACCATCTATGTGCTGTCAACACGCATACACACCTGTATGTAAATGACTCTTTGGGTGAAAGAAGAAAGAGTGAGACAGACAGACACAGGACAGAGGGAGTGGAATGGGTGAGACAGCCTGGGAGACGTGACCAAGACATGAATGTGGACTTTGCTGGGTGGGACTTTCAAAATCTTTTATTCTCCTTTAGGTGATATGTCAACTTTTTTTTTTTTTTTTTTTTTTTTTAAAGATGACCGGTAAGGGGAACTTAACCCCATACTTGGTGTCAGCACCACGATCTGCCAGGTGAGCCACGGGTCGGCCCAAATATGTAAATATTTTTAATGTGCACATTATTTTATAGTTACAAAAAGATTTACAACACATTAAATACCATCCACTGAACACTCACCTACTAACTGCAGTACATTACCTAGTTTCAACGTTCATAGACATTTATGACAAAGATAAAAGATAGTGATTATAAGCAAATCAGTAGTAGTTCAATAGGAATGAAGAATAACATTAAAAACACAGTCCTTGCACCCAGGAGCGCAGGGTGTGTCCTAAGCAGTGTTCCTCTGTCCTGTCCTTGCCCTGTGTGCAGGCACGTGTGTGTGTGTGCAAGAGTGCGTGTGCATGTGTGTGTACAAGCGTGTGTGTGCAGAGGTACGTGTGCGTGTGTGTGTTTGTGTACAGGTGTGTGTGTACAGGCGTGTGTGTGTGTGTGTGTGTGTGTGTGTGTGTGTGTATAAAGAGAGAGAGAGAATTATAAAAACAAATGGGACAAGATATAAACTATTGGTAATCTGGACAATAGATATACTAGAGTTCCTTGTATTCTTGTAGCTTTTCTGTAAGTTTAAAATTATTTTAAAGTAGAGTTACAAAAAACATTTACTCAGAGCAAACTTTTGATAAAACATGCTATTAACTACCTCATGGGTAAATGCCTGTTGTCCTACATACCCAACCGATGCGTTATCCCAACAACCTCGTATATCCTACCTTCTATGAATAATACCCTCCTGTGTCTTTGACCTGCTCCTTCTCTCCACTCCCATAGTCCCTGCCTCTGAATACTTTATCCCCTATTCTAGCCATAGCTACCATGTGATAGCTACCATGTCCCACATGACATGACTACAGCTGATTGGCTTAGGTGAGCATTTGACCCAAGATGGTCCAACCAAAGAATTTCTCCATGGTTTTTGCAGTGGGTCACAAAGGACATCCAAACCAGTTATTCTTTGGGGGGCTGTCCTCGTGTGGATTTCCCCAAAAGCAGACTCTGAAACAAGGTAGTTTGTTTCGGAGCCGATCCCAAGAAGCATGGTAAGAGAGTGTGGAAGTGAGACAGGGAAAAGAGGAAAGCAATAATAAAACGTGTTCAGTCCAACCTTGTGAGGCCTATAGACTCAAACTCACAATCATCGGCCTGAAGGATGAGGGAAGTGGGGTATTTATGCAACACTTCCCATTCCTCTTTGGCTGAAGGTTCCTCCCGGGTGTATTAATGATCTGGCTCTTTTGTCCTGTCCTACCTGCCATCCCAGCCCACTTCCCCAACGAGTGAATGTCCGCAGGCAGAAGGATGCAGGTACTTGAGGTAGGAAGCCTGGGACAGATTGGAGAACAATTCCCCAGCTCCAGGGAACCTCAGGAATGGACCGAGGGCACATGGCCAGGGCAGCAAGAGTGACTGGTATAGTGGTTAATGGTGGATGATTTCAGGAGTTGTCGGTGGGCTATGCTTCCTGCCATGTGGAGGAATCTGGTCTAGAGTGAAAGAGAAGGAAGCAGACTTGCAGAAAAAGAGGCAGTGACAGAGATGCTGACAGCAGTTGAAGCCCTGCTTCCAACTGTTCTGGAGGCCCAGACCACAGCTTTGTCTATTTAGCCCTTTCTTGGCTTCAGTGAGCAATTCAAATCACCTTTATATCTTAACAAATTTGAGTTGTGCAAAACGTGTTTGGTCACTAGTGAGAGGAACTAGAGCTAAAAATAATTGGAGACTTTCATAAACCGTTCACACAGTTATTTTTTAAACTTGCTTTGCTCCAGTTTTGAGGCTAACAGTTAGCAGCAGCATTCCCCTCTTCTGCCCCACTTCTCTGGCTGGTCAGTTTCATTATTATTTTTTTTTTTCTTAAACAAAACAACAACCCCCCCTCCCCCCCAAAAACCCAAGACTTCTTTCACTCTTCGAAGATGCCCACAGATTTTTATTTTCCTAGATTTCGCTGGCCTAAAAATGCTTTGAATACCGGGTCCTTACAGCAGGACTTGTCCCAAATCCCCATGGGGAGCCACTGTTGTGTTTATGTATGTGTCCCTGCTTCTTTCTTAATTGAAAATGTGACCTAAGTTTCCACGATACACTAATGAAATTAAACATAATAAAGAGATTTCTTGAAATGTAAAAGCTTCTCTATGACTTTTATTTTTTTTTTATTATTATTTTTTAAAAGATGACCGGTAAGGGGATCTTAACCCTTGACTTGGTGTTGTGAGCACCACGCTCAGCCAGTGAGCGAACCGGCCATCCGTATATGGGATCCGAACCCGGGGCCTTGGTGTTCTCAGCACCACACTCTCCCGAGTGAGCCACGGGCCGGCCCTGACTTTTATTTTTCTATTGGTTTTCTCATCTCGGGTCCACCGGCGGGGGGCTTTTGGGGCGTTGAGGCGCCCTGGTCGACCTGGCTACTAGGTCGGCGGCGGTGGGCGGTCCCGGTTCTCGGGTTCCCGGGGGGCGGTGGCCTTTTTGCGGGTTTAGGCTCCCTGGACGTCCTTGCGGCTTGGACGGCTGCGGCGGCGGCGGCAGGCGGGATCGGGTCTCGGATCCCGGGGAGGGGGCTTTTGTTGGGGTTCAGGCTTCCTGGTCGGCCTGGCTGCTTGGACGGCGGCGGCGGTGGGCGGGACCGTGTCTTGGGTCCCCGGGCGTGGGGGCTTTTGTTCGTATTAAGGCTCCCTGGTCGGCCTGGCAGCTGGGACAACGACTGCGGCGGCAGCAGCGGTGGGCGTCCGTGTCTCAGGTAAGCAAGGGGGGGCTTTTGTTGGGGTTCACTATCCCTGGTCGGGCTGGAGCCTTGTACGACGACGGAAGCGCCGATGGGCGGGCCCCGGTCTCGGGTCCACTGGGGAGGGTGTGAGGGGTTCTTGGGGTTCAGGCTCCCTGGTCGGCCTGGCTGCTTGTACGACGGCTGCGGCGGCGGGGGCGGTGGGCGGGCCCGGATCTCGGGTCCCTGGGTGGGGGTGGTTTTGATGGGGTTCATGCTCCCTGGCTGGCCTGGCCTCTAGGTCGGCCGCGGTGGGCGGTCCCGGTTCTCGGGTTCCCGGGGGGCGGTGGCTTTTTTGCGGGTTTAGGCTCCCTGGACGTCCTTGCGGCTTGGACGGCTGCGGCGGCGGCGGCGGGCGGGATCGGGTCTCGGATCCCGGGGAGGGGGCTTTTGTTGGGGTTCAAGCTTCCTGGTTGGCCTGGCTGCTTGGACGGCGGCGGCGGTGGCGGCAGGCGGGATCGGGTCTCGGATCCCGGGGAGGAGGCTTTTGTTGGGGTTCAGGCTTCCTGGTCGGCCTGCCTGCTTGGACGAGGGCTGCGGCGGCGGCCTGGCTGCTGGGAAGGCGGCGGCGGTAGGCGGGCCCGGGTCCCCGGGTGGGGGTGTCATTTGTTGGGTTTCAGGATCCCTGGTAGTCCTGGCTGCTTGGACGGCGGCGGTGGGTGGGCCCGGGTCTTGGGTTCCCGGGGGGGCTGGGTGTTTTGGGGGTTCAGGCTCCCTGGACGTCCTTGCTGCTTGGACGGCGGCGGCGGCGGCGGTGGGCGGGCTCTGGTCTCAGGTACCCGGGGTGGGGGCTTTTGTTGGGGTTCAGGCTCCCTGGTCTGCATGGCTGCTTGAACTACGGCGATCGGCGGGCAGCGGGCGGCGTTACGCGTGTGGAGGGCGGTTCCGGGTCTCAGGTCCGCGGGAGAGGGGGTTTTGTTGAGCTTCGGGCTTCATGATCGGTTTGGATGCTTGGACGGCGGCGTCGGCGGCAGCAGCGGTGGTGGGCTGACCGGGGTCTCGGATCGCCGGAGGGGGGGCTTTTGTTTGAGTTCATGCTCCCTGGTGGGCTTGGCTGCATCAATGGCGGCGGTGGTGAGCGGTGAGCGTTGGGTGGTGAGCGGTGAGCGTTCGGTGGTGGGTGGTGGGCGGTGGGAGGGCCCGGGTTTCGGATCCCATGCGTTGGGGGTTTTTTGGGGGCGAAGGATTCCTGGTCGGCCTGGATTCTTGGAAGACGGCGGTGGGCGGGCCCGGGTCTCCGGATCCCGGTGGGGGCGTGGCTTCTTTTGAGTTTCAGGCTCCCTGGTCGGCCTGGCTTTTGGGACGGCAGCGGCAGTGGAAGGGCCCGGATCTCGGGTCCCCGGGGCGGGGGGCTTTTGTAGGGGTTCAGGATTCATGGTCGGCCTGGCTGCTTGGACGACGGCTGCGGCGGCGGCGGCGGTGGGCGGGCCCGGATCTCGGGTCCCCGGGTGGGGGTGGTTTTGATGGGGTCCATGCTCCCTGGTCGGCCTGGCTGCTTGGACGAAGGCGGCGGGGGTGGTGGGTGGGCTCGTCTCGGGTCCCTGAGGTGGGGGGAGCTTTTGCTGGGGTTCTGGTTCCCTGGACTTCCTGGAGGCTTGGACCGCGGCGAGCGCCTGACGGCAGATTGGCCGACGGGCCGGTGAGTGGGGTCCCTTGGAGGGCCGGCTTTTTGGGGGGTTCAGGCTCCATCCTGGGCCTGGCTGCTTGGACGACGGCGGCGGCGGCGATCGGCGGGCCCGTGTAACGCGTCCACGGGGGGTGCGGGGTGCGTGGCGGTTGTTGTGGTTCAGTCTCCCTGGTGGGCTTGGATGATGAGTGGCGGCGGCGGTGGGCGGAGGGCCGTGGGCGGTGGGCGGTTGGCGGGCCCGGATCTGGGGTCCCCGGGGGTGGGGCTATTGTTAGGGTTCAGGCTCCCTGGTCGGCCTGGGTTCTTGAACTACGGCGGGCGGCGGGCAGCGGGCGGCGTGCGGCGTGGGGAGGGCGGGCTCGCGTCTCGTGTCCACGGGGTGGCGTGGGGGGGTGGGGCGGCCCTTTTTACGTTTCAGGCTCCCTGGTCGGCCTGGCTGTTTGGACGACGGCGGTGGGCGTGCCCGGGTCTCGGGTTCCGGCGGGGTGTGGCTTGTTTTGGGTTTCATGCTCCCTGGACATCCTTGCTGCTTGGATGGCTGCGGCGGCGGCTGCGGTGGCGGCGGCGGCGGCGACGACGTTGGGCGTGCCTTGGTCTCGGGTCACCGGGGGGGAGGGGCTTTTGTTGGGATTCAGGCTCCCTGGACATCCTTGCTGTTGGGATGGCTGCTGCTGCTGCTGCGGCGGCGGCGGCGGAGGCGGTGGCGGGCGGCAGACGGGCCCGGGTCTCGGGATCCCGGTGGGGGCGTGGCTTCTTTTGAGTTTCAGGCTCCCTGGTTGGCCTGGCTGCTGGGTCGGCGGCGGCGATGGGCGGGCCCGGATCTCGGGTTCCCGTGGGGCGGTGGCTTTTTTGCGGGTTTAGGCTCCCTGGACGTCCTTGCGGCTTGGACGGCTGCGGCGGCGGCGGCAGGCGGGATCGGGTCTCGGATCCCGGGTAGGGGGCTTTTGTTGGGGTTCAGGCTCCCTGGTCTGCCTGGCTGCTTGAACTACCGCGAGCGGCGGGCAGAGGGCGGCGTTCCGCGTGTGGAGGGCGGGTCCGGGTCTCAGGTCCGCGAGAGAGGGTGCTTTTGTTGGGCTTCAGGCTTCATGATCGATTTGGATGCTTGGACGGCGGCGGCGGCGGCAGCAGCGGCGGCGGGCGGGCCCGGGTCTCGGGATCCCGTTGGGGGCGTGGCTTCTTTTGAGTTTCAGGCTCCCTGGTTGGCCTGGCTGCTAGGTCGGTGGCGGCGGTGGGCGGGCCCGGGTCTCGTGTTGGGGGGGGTGTGTGGCTTGTTTTGGGTTTCAGGCTCCCTGGACATCCCTCCGCACTGCAGGGCAGGGGATTACGTGAGTATATGTGCAGCGGATGGTGGGGACCCCTGGGATCCCCTGAGGAGTCGCCCACCACACAGACAGAGATGTGGCACTTGAGTCCAAACCTAAATATATATGAAGCCATTGTAAGGTTTTATGGAGGAAAGCAGTATGTGAATGCATGAAATTCCAACTGTCACATGGTGCAGAGAGGAAAAACAGGCCAAGAGCAAAAGTGACATTTTCGGGCCGACCCCGAGGCGCACTCGGGAGAGTGCAGCGCTGGGAGCGCAGCGACGCTATGGTCGCGGGTTCAGATCCTATATAGGAATGGCCGGTGGGCTCACTGGCTGAGCATGGTGTGGACGACACCAAGCCAAGGGTTGCGATCCCCTTACCGGTCACGAAAAAGACAAAAAAAAAAAAAAAAAAGTGACATTCTCAAGATTATGTGACAGGAACCAGACCTGTCGTTAGTCGTATTCCATGCTACCTTCCACACCGTCATGGATTTTATCTCTAGTCTTGTTTATTAGCTGCATGTGACACCGGCCACAGGTTTTAGAGATGTTTTCTCACACGTGCCTGATGCCATCCCTAGGAAGAAGATGCTAGAATGATCACCACTGTGCAGAAGGGGAGACTGGGGAGGTCCTGAGATTCACAATGGCTTGTCCAGGGTCATATAAGTGATAAGAAGCAGGAGCTGGGGCTGAACCTACGTGTATCTCCTCCGAGATGTGATGCTGGCTGCACCCAGGCCTTGCGCAGGGGTGTGGTCAGGCAGTGTTGGTGGAAGTGTGGGCAATAGAGAGAGTTCATGGGGAAGGAGGGTCAGCAGTCAGGTACCCAGAGGGTCGTTTGCAGTCTTGTACACAGAAGAGAGGCCCGGGAAATGAGGTACCAGGAAGTGACCTCACTTCCTTGACGACAGACCCCAACAGAACTCGGAACTCGGTAACCTGGCACCCACATTCTATACACAGCCCCTTCCCCAGCTCACTTGGCCACAGGCAGAGTGAGATGTTGTGCTGTATCCCGAGGTCCCGGGGCCGTAGCCCCAGGCAGCCCTGTGCTGAGAGGCTTGTCCGATGCTTCCAGCGCTGGTTCAGCCCTCGCCCTCGACTCCTGTGGCCATTTGGCAGGAGGTCCCTAAAGGTAATGTCAGGTGGCCCAGGAGAGGGTGGTCCAGGCCAGGCCAGGCCAGCACTGTGAGCCTCCCTGGGTGACCACTCTCTCCTCCTGAGTGTGTGGGGAATGGGGATATGGGACACCGTCCCTGGGTAGGGGCCGAGTGTGGGTTGTTTATAAACCTGCTGGTCCTGGTGTGTTCACACCTCAGGTCATGGCTGGAGGGTGAAAGGGGACTGCCGGGGTGGCAACCACCACCCTGTACAGTAACCCTGGGCCCTCAGGCTGTCTCCTCATGTCGTGCCTGGGGTTAAGACTGGCCTCCAGCCCCTTCCGTCCCGTGGGTTCACGGTGCTGTCACTGTGTGTCTCTCCCCTGTCCTGTGCTAGAGTGAAGACGAGTCTTCCCTGAGCCCGGATGCCACCCACATGGTGTGGCCTGTCCCGGCAGGCACCCTGCAGAAGCGGGTGGAGCACCTGGTGCCCGCTGTCCTGGGTGGCGACCGATCTTACGTCCACACGTTTCTGCTCAGCTACAGGAACTTTGCCAGTCCCCAGCAGGTGCTGGAACTGCTTTTCCTCAGGTGAGCACTCTGGCCCTCGATCGCACAGTGTCACTAGGCCTCCTCCCGTCTGTGAGTCTTGGGGCTGTCACCACACCCTTCTGAGCCTCAGGTTCCTCCTGTGATCAGTGGCGTGGTCACAGGAACAAGCTCCAGTGGGTCCCCCATGGAAAGTGCTGCTCCTGAGTCCAGCCCTGTGGAAGGTCTGCTGGAGGGGCCACGGTCGTCCTCATTCAGGATTCCTGCAACCCCCATCAGGAAGTGTCTGTCACCCCCTCACTGACCTCGTTGACTTGGGCTTCATTGTTTTCACATTTTGACAGGAAATTTGAGATTCTATCTGCAGGCCTCTGGGTGTATTCAAAGCAGGGAGACCCGGGGCGGGCAGAGCGGCTTCAGGTGCACCCAGCTCTCTTGGGAGGAGTTGGTTGGGGTTCATTCCTTCCACAAACATTATGTGAAGCCACACTATGTGCGGTGACTTTCTGGGCACTGACCATAATCCAATGAACCAAGGAGACGGCGTTCCCTGCCCTCCTGGGCTACCATTCTAGTCAGAGGTGAGACAGTCACAGTAGACATGAGAAGCAGGTAGTGCCACCATGTGGTAGATGTGACACCCTTCTGGCCTCCCCTAGGTACGAAAGCGTGCTTTCTGAATTTCACGGGGATGGCAAATCCCTGAAGCAGCTCAAACGGTAAGTGGGGTTTGGGTGCAGATGGAGGGGCTCCCACCTCCACACAGCTGTGGGTGGTCTGCGGGGGCCTGTGAGTGGGGGGCTGGCAAAACTCTGGCTCCCACACATCTTATGATTCCTGCCGCAGGGCTGAGGCCTCAGGGCTTTCCCTGAGGCAGGAAAAGGAGTCAAGACGAGCTGGGGATGGGGCCCCAGGCACTGTAGGGTGTGCGAGAGCCTGGAGAGCAGAGTGAGCCCAGAGAGAACCCATCCCCACCCCCTCCCCCGCAGCCCTGCCCACACCCTCAGAACCCGTGCTGAGCCAGAGCAGGAGGTGTGCAGAGCATCCCGCTCACACTCAGGCCTGGAGCCTCCATGGGCAGGCTCATCTAGGGCTGGGGACGCAGAGTGTGGTCGGGGCCAAGAGATCGGTGTCAGTGGGAAAAGGAGATGCAGATTTTCATGCAGACACTTGGGCAGTACATCCACATGTGAGCTCAAGTTTGGGCTTTTCCAAGGGCCCTGGGTAGGCCAGGGGAGCAGAGCCTCCCTCTGTTTCCTCATTTATCAGATATTCCTGGACACCTCCTGTGTGCCAGAGAGTAATGCCCAGAGCAGACAGCACCCTCCTCGGGTGGACATGTCATTCAAGCAGGGGCGGGGCAGTGACACAGACAGAGGAGGGTGTCAGGTTTCCCTGAAGAAGGGAAGGGTGGTCACACCGGTGGTTGAAGGCTCCTCCCGTGGAGGCTTTTGCCAGCCCCTCCTTGGTCACCAGGCCCGTCTCGGCCAGGGCTGCCAGACTGGGGGTGGACATTGGAGGGGCTGGTCTATGGACAGGCAGGGCCAGAGGGTACAAGACTGCAGCTCACTCAGGGGAGCCCTGGGAGGGCAGCATAGAGGGATAGGCAAGGCCTCTGACGCTGCTACCCACTTGTCTCCCCCACTGCCATGTCCTCTGTCCTAAAGATCTGGCTGGAATTCTATTCCATTGATTTCCACGCCCCTCCTGAATTTCATTCTTTGAAGTTTCTGTCGGCCTCTGTACATGTCAACATGCTGGGTTCAGAGGTGGAGCGCAAGGCTGATCTTCTTCGGGCGCAGCTGGAGAAGCTGGAGCACCTGGAGCCTAGTGAGGCGGAGACTGAGGGTGAGGAGGGAGAGGGTGGGTGCCTGTGAGGGTTTGGGGCGGGGGCTGGGCTGGGCTGGGCCACACAGAGCAGAGTTTCCAGAAGCAGGCTGGGGACAGGGGCACTGAGTACTCAGAACAGTCATGCAGTGTTCTGCAGTGTGGGGAGACTTCCTGAGGCTGGGTCTCTGGACTTGGGCTTCTCAGAAAGACAGTGTCATTGGAAGAGACATAGAAACTCACGTTGATATTGCCAATTGTTGTCTCTCCAGTTCCAGCTTCCGCCCAGGCTGAGCAACGGTCCCAAGAGCGTCTGCTGTGTTCAGCTCCAGCTCCAGCTCCAGCTCCAGCTCCACTGCCAGAGGCAGAGCGAGAGCAAGATCCAGAGCCCAAGCCAGAGCCGGAGGTAGAGCAGGAGCAAGATCCAGAGCAAGTGGTAGAGCAGGAGCGAGATCCAGAGCAAGAGCAAGAGAAAGATCAAGAGAAAGTGCAGGAGAAAGAGGAAGAGAAAGATCAAGAGCCAGATCAAGATCCAGAGATAGAGCTAGAGCAAGCTGACATAACCGCTTCTGAAACCTGAAAAGAATTAGAAGAAACACCAGCACCCAGGGGAGCCCTGGCTCCAGAGCTCCCACAAACACCCTCACCAGTCCCCACTCCAGATCTGTTCTTGTCCTTCCTTGACGCTGTGCTTCTCCTCGTTTTTGTCTGTGTCCTGCATCTCCTCAAATTTTTTCATCTTTTATTTTCAATAATATCCCTTGTATAAAATAAAGTGTTTTAATATTTTCAAAATTACAATTCAGTGGCATTAAGTACATTTTTAATATGGTGCAACCCTTACCACCGTTTAGTGACCGAACAGCTTCATCTACTCTGTAGCCATTTAGCCGTCACTCCCCGTCCCGCCTCTGCCAGTCCCTGACAACCACTCCATTTTCTGGGTGTGTGTGAATTTACCTACCATGGATTGTTCCTATCAGTACAGTTATGTGTTATGTGGCCTTCTGTATCTGGCTACATAATATGAGGAAGAACTGATTAATTTCCATTGTAGGTTTTTACTAAGAGGAAAATGACAGAAACATCAAAGACTCTATGTAGAAACACAGAGCCCTGACAGTTATTATTGCCATAATCTTGAAATAGGAAGTACTTTTGAATGACTAGAGAGCCAGAAGCCACAGAGGAAAATGCTGACTTGTCCTGGTCAAAACAAAAACCAGAATAATGTCAAAAGGTGAAAAGACAAACCCCAGACTGGAAGATTCTTCATGGTCAGAGAAAGGGTAATAGGCATCCTAGTGGTCCAAAGAGTTCTCATTTATCCATGTTTGTCTAGGGACTAAGGACATATTCCTGCAGTTCCAAAGGGAAGCAATTCATATGGCCAGTAAATGCCAGACATCCGCGGCCTCCCTTAGGATGACACACAGAAATTGACTCATCATTCAGATGGCATTTGCCCCATCAGTTGGGGAGGTCTGTATGTCCCGTGATGACCAGCTCCGGTGAGAATGTGGGAAGAAGAGGTCCCAGCGGATGCCCTGGGAGCCATGTTCGTAGATACCCCATCTCGGGAACAGCTCAGCAACTCCTAACAAAGTGCTCAGGCATGTCTATTTGCCAAGCAGCGGTAATCCGGGGAGGTTATTCCACAACCGCAGCTGCTCACGTTTCTGGTGAAGTGTTTTCATCACCGCAGTGGTGGAGGTAGCAAGGGGCTGGCCTTGTCTCTAACATCCTGTAGAGGGGCTGGGTGTTCAAACCTGGTCCACATGGACCGGGGAACATTGAGCGGCTGCTGAGTGTGCACAGAAATGGTTAGGTAAACATGTCAGTTTGTAGTCTGTACCGAGGGTCTCAGGTTGAAAACCATCTATGTGCTGTCAACACGCATACACACCTGTATGTAAATGACTCTTTGGGTGAAAGAAGAAAGAGTGAGACAGACAGACACAGGACAGAGGGAGTGGAATGGGAGAGACAGCCTGGGAGACGTGACCAAGACATGAATGTGGACCAGCTTTGCTGGGTGGGACTTTCAAAATCTTTTATTCTCCTTTAGGTGATATGTCAACTTTTTTTTTTTTTTTTTTTTTTTTTTTAAAGATGACCGGTAAGGGGAACTTAACCCCATACTTGGTGTCAGCACCACGATCTGCCAGGTGAGCCACGGGTCGGCCCAAATATGTAAATATTTTTAATGTGCACATTATTTTATAGTTACAAAAAGATTTACAACACATTAAATACCATCCACTGAACACTCACCTACTAACTGCAGTACATTACCTAGTTTCAACGTTCATAGACATTTATGACAAAGATAAAAGATAGTGATTATAAGCAAATCAGTAGTAGTTCAATAGGAATGAAGAATAACATTAAAAACACAGTCCTTGCACCCAGGAGCGCAGGGTGTGTCCTAAGCAGTGTTCCTCTGTCCTGTCCTTGCCCTGTGTGCAGGCACGTGTGTGTGTGTGCAAGAGTGCGTGTGCATGTGTGTGTACAAGCGTGTGTGTGCAGAGGTACGTGTGCGTGTGTGTGTTTGTGTACAGGCGTGTGTGTGTGTGTGTGTGTGTGTGTGTGTGTGTGTGTGTGTGTATAAAGAGAGAGAGAGAATTATAAAAACAAATGGGACAAGATATAAACTATTGGTAATCTGGACAATAGATATACTAGAGTTCCTTGTATTCTTGTAGCTTTTCTGTAAGTTTAAAATTATTTTAAAGTAGAGTTACAAAAAACATTTACTCAGAGCAAACTTTTGATAAAACATGCTATTAACTACCTCATGGGTAAATGCCTGTTGTCCTACATACCCAACCGATGCGTTATCCCAACAACCTCGTATATCCTACCTTCTATGAATAATACCCTCCTGTGTCTTTGACCTGCTCCTTCTCTCCACTCCCATAGTCCCTGCCTCTGAATACTTTATCCCCTATTCTAGCCATAGCTACCATGTGATAGCTACCATGTCCCACATGACATGACTACAGCTGATTGGCTTAGGTGAGCATTTGACCCAAGATGGTCCAACCAAAGAATTTCTCCATGGTTTTTGCAGTGGGTCACAAAGGACATCCAAACCAGTTATTCTTTGGGGGGCTGTCCTCGTGTGGATTTCCCCAAAAGCAGACTCTGAAACAAGGTAGTTTGTTTCGGAGCCGATCCCAAGAAGCATGGTAAGAGAGTGTGGAAGTGAGACAGGGAAAAGAGGAAAGCAATAATAAAACGTGTTCAGTCCAACCTTGTGAGGCCTATAGACTCAAACTCACAATCATCGGCCTGAAGGATGAGGGAAGTGGGGTATTTATGCAACACTTCCCATTCCTCTTTGGCTGAAGGTTCCTCCCGGGTGTATTAATGATCTGGCTCTTTTGTCCTGTCCTACCTGCCATCCCAGCCCACTTCCCCAACGAGTGAATGTCCGCAGGCAGAAGGATGCAGGTACTTGAGGTAGGAAGCCTGGGACAGATTGGAGAACAATTCCCCAGCTCCAGGGAACCTCAGGAATGGACCGAGGGCACATGGCCAGGGCAGCAAGAGTGACTGGTATAGTGGTTAATGGTGGATGATTTCAGGAGTTGTCGGTGGGCTATGCTTCCTGCCATGTGGAGGAATCTGGTCTAGAGTGAAAGAGAAGGAAGCAGACTTGCAGAAAAAGAGGCAGTGACAGAGATGCTGACAGCAGTTGAAGCCCTGCTTCCAACTGTTCTGGAGGCCCAGACCACAGCTTTGTCTATTTAGCCCTTTCTTGGCTTCAGTGAGCAATTCAAATCACCTTTATATCTTAACAAATTTGAGTTGTGCAAAACGTGTGTTTGGTCACTAGTGAGAGGAACTAGAGCTAAAAATAATTGGAGACTTTCATAAACCGTTCACACAGTTATTTTTTAAACTTGCTTTGCTCCAGTTTTGAGGCTAACAGTTAGCAGCAGCATTCCCCTCTTCTGCCCCACTTCTCTGGCTGGTCAGTTTCATTATTATTTTTTTTTTTCTTAAACAAAACAACAACCCCCCCTCCCCCCCAAAAACCCAAGACTTCTTTCACTCTTCGAAGATGCCCACAGATTTTTATTTTCCTAGATTTCGCTGGCCTAAAAATGCTTTGAATACCGGGTCCTTACAGCAGGACTTGTCCCAAATCCCCATGGGGAGCCACTGTTGTGTTTATGTATGTGTCCCTGCTTCTTTCTTAATTGAAAATGTGACCTAAGTTTCCACGATACACTAATGAAATTAAACATAATAAAGAGATTTCTTGAAATGTAAAAGCTTCTCTATGACTTTTATTTTTTTTTTATTATTATTTTTTAAAAGATGACCGGTAAGGGGATCTTAACCCTTGACTTGGTGTTGTGAGCACCACGCTCAGCCAGTGAGCGAACCGGCCATCCGTATATGGGATCCGAACCCGGGGCCTTGGTGTTCTCAGCACCACACTCTCCCGAGTGAGCCACGGGCCGGCCCTGACTTTTATTTTTCTATTGGTTTTCTCATCTCGGGTCCACCGGCGGGGGGCTTTTGGGGCGTTGAGGCGCCCTGGTCGACCTGGCTACTAGGTCGGCGGCGGTGGGCGGTCCCGGTTCTCGGGTTCCCGGGGGGCGGTGGCCTTTTTGCGGGTTTAGGCTCCCTGGACGTCCTTGCGGCTTGGACGGCTGCGGCGGCGGCGGCAGGCGGGATCGGGTCTCGGATCCCGGGGAGGGGGCTTTTGTTGGGGTTCAGGCTTCCTGGTCGGCCTGGCTGCTTGGACGGCGGCGGCGGTGGGCGGGACCGTGTCTTGGGTCCCCGGGCGTGGGGGCTTTTGTTCGTATTAAGGCTCCCTGGTCGGCCTGGCAGCTGGGACAACGACTGCGGCGGCAGCAGCGGTGGGCGTCCGTGTCTCAGGTAAGCAACGGGGGGCTTTTGTTGGGGTTCACTATCCCTGGTCGGGCTGGAGCCTTGTACGACGACGGAAGCGCCGATGGGCGGGCCCCGGTCTCGGGTCCACTGGGGAGGGTGTGAGGGGTTCTTGGGGTTCAGGCTCCCTGGTCGGCCTGGCTGCTTGTACGACGGCTGCGGCGGCGGGGGCGGTGGGCGGGCCCGGATCTCGGGTCCCTGGGTGGGGGTGGTTTTGATGGGGTTCATGCTCCCTGGCTGGCCTGGCCTCTAGGTCGGCCGCGGTGGGCGGTCCCGGTTCTCGGGTTCCCGGGGGGCGGTGGCTTTTTTGCGGGTTTAGGCTCCCTGGACGTCCTTGCGGCTTGGACGGCTGCGGCGGCGGCGGCGGGCGGGATCGGGTCTCGGATCCCGGGGAGGGGGCTTTTGTTGGGGTTCAAGCTTCCTGGTTGGCCTGGCTGCTTGGACGGCGGCGGCGGTGGCGGCAGGCGGGATCGGGTCTCGGATCCCGGGGAGGAGGCTTTTGTTGGGGTTCAGGCTTCCTGGTCGGCCTGCCTGCTTGGACGAGGGCTGCGGCGGCGGCCTGGCTGCTGGGAAGGCGGCGGCGGTAGGCGGGCCCGGGTCCCCGGGTGGGGGTGTCATTTGTTGGGTTTCAGGATCCCTGGTAGTCCTGGCTGCTTGGACGGCGGCGGTGGGTGGGCCCGGGTCTTGGGTTCCCGGGGGGGCTGGGTGTTTTGGGGGTTCAGGCTCCCTGGACGTCCTTGCTGCTTGGACGGCGGCGGCGGCGGCGGCGGCGGCGGCGGCGGTGGGCGGGCTCTGGTCTCAGGTACCCGGGGTGGGGGCTTTTGTTGGGGTTCAGGCTCCCTGGTCTGCATGGCTGCTTGAACTACGGCGATCGGCGGGCAGCGGGCGGCGTTACGCGTGTGGAGGGCGGTTCCGGGTCTCAGGTCCGCGGGAGAGGGGGTTTTGTTGAGCTTCGGGCTTCATGATCGGTTTGGATGCTTGGACGGCGGCGTCGGCGGCAGCAGCGGTGGTGGGCTGACCGGGGTCTCGGATCGCCGGAGGGGGGGCTTTTGTTTGAGTTCATGCTCCCTGGTGGGCTTGGCTGCATCAATGGCGGCGGTGGTGAGCGGTGAGCGTTGGGTGGTGAGCGGTGAGCGTTCGGTGGTGGGTGGTGGGCGGTGGGAGGGCCCGGGTTTCGGATCCCATGCGTTGGGGGTTTTTTGGGGGCGAAGGATTCCTGGTCGGCCTGGATTCTTGGAAGACGGCGGTGGGCGGGCCCGGGTCTCCGGATCCCGGTGGGGGCGTGGCTTCTTTTGAGTTTCAGGCTCCCTGGTCGGCCTGGCTTTTGGGACGGCAGCGGCAGTGGAAGGGCCCGGATCTCGGGTCCCCGGGGCGGGGGGCTTTTGTAGGGGTTCAGGATTCATGGTCGGCCTGGCTGCTTGGACGACGGCTGCGGCGGCGGCGGCGGTGGGCGGGCCCGGATCTCGGGTCCCCGGGTGGGGGTGGTTTTGATGGGGTCCATGCTCCCTGGTCGGCCTGGCTGCTTGGACGAAGGCGGCGGGGGTGGTGGGTGGGCTCGTCTCGGGTCCCTGAGGTGGGGGGAGCTTTTGCTGGGGTTCTGGTTCCCTGGACTTCCTGGAGGCTTGGACCGCGGCGAGCGCCTGACGGCAGATTGGCCGACGGGCCGGTGAGTGGGGTCCCTTGGAGGGCCGGCTTTTTGGGGGGTTCAGGCTCCATCCTGGGCCTGGCTGCTTGGACGACGGCGGCGGCGGCGATCGGCGGGCCCGTGTAACGCGTCCACGGGGGGTGCGGGGTGCGTGGCGGTTGTTGTGGTTCAGTCTCCCTGGTGGGCTTGGATGATGAGTGGCGGCGGCGGTGGGCGGAGGGCCGTGGGCGGTGGGCGGTTGGCGGGCCCGGATCTGGGGTCCCCGGGGGTGGGGCTATTGTTAGGGTTCAGGCTCCCTGGTCGGCCTGGGTTCTTGAACTACGGCGGGCGGCGGGCAGCGGGCGGCGTGCGGCGTGGGGAGGGCGGGCTCGCGTCTCGTGTCCACGGGGTGGCGTGGGGGGGTGGGGGCGGCCCTTTTTACGTTTCAGGCTCCCTGGTCGGCCTGGCTGTTTGGACGACGGCGGTGGGCGTGCCCGGGTCTCGGGTTCCGGCGGGGTGTGGCTTGTTTTGGGTTTCATGCTCCCTGGACGTCCTTGCGGCTTGGACGGCTGCGGCGGCGGCGGCAGGCGGGATCGGGTCTCGGATCCCGGGTAGGGGGCTTTTGTTGGGGTTCAGGCTCCCTGGTCTGCCTGGCTGCTTGAACTACCGCGAGCGGCGGGCAGAGGGCGGCGTTCCGCGTGTGGAGGGCGGGTCCGGGTCTCAGGTCCGCGAGAGAGGGTGCTTTTGTTGGGCTTCAGGCTTCATGATCGATTTGGATGCTTGGACGGCGGCGGCGGCGGCAGCAGCGGCGGCGGGCGGGCCCGGGTCTCGGGATCCCGTTGGGGGCGTGGCTTCTTTTGAGTTTCAGGCTCCCTGGTTGGCCTGGCTGCTAGGTCGGTGGCGGCGGTGGGCGGGCCCGGGTCTCGTGTTGGGGGGGGGTGTGTGGCTTGTTTTGGGTTTCAGGCTCCCTGGACATCCCTCCGCACTGCAGGGCAGGGGATTACGTGAGTATATGTGCAGCGGATGGTGGGGACCCCTGGGATCCCCTGAGGAGTCGCCCACCACACAGACAGAGATGTGGCACTTGAGTCCAAACCTAAATATATATGAAGCCATTGTAAGGTTTTATGGAGGAAAGCAGTATGTGAATGCATGAAATTCCAACTGTCACATGGTGCAGAGAGGAAAAACAGGCCAAGAGCAAAAGTGACATTTTCGGGCCGACCCCGAGGCGCACTCGGGAGAGTGCAGCGCTGGGAGCGCAGCGACGCTATGGTCGCGGGTTCAGATCCTATATAGGAATGGCCGGTGGGCTCACTGGCTGAGCATGGTGTGGACGACACCAAGCCAAGGGTTGCGATCCCCTTACCGGTCACGAAAAAGACAAAAAAAAAAAAAAAAAAAGTGACATTCTCAAGATTATGTGACAGGAACCAGACCTGTCGTTAGTCGTATTCCATGCTACCTTCCACACCGTCATGGATTTTATCTCTAGTCTTGTTTATTAGCTGCATGTGACACCGGCCACAGGTTTTAGAGATGTTTTCTCACACGTGCCTGATGCCATCCCTAGGAAGAAGATGCTAGAATGATCACCACTGTGCAGAAGGGGAGACTGGGGAGGTCCTGAGATTCACAATGGCTTGTCCAGGGTCATATAAGTGATAAGAAGCAGGAGCTGGGGCTGAACCTACGTGTATCTCCTCCGAGATGTGATGCTGGCTGCACCCAGGCCTTGCGCAGGGGTGTGGTCAGGCAGTGTTGGTGGAAGTGTGGGCAATAGAGAGAGTTCATGGGGAAGGAGGGTCAGCAGTCAGGTACCCAGAGGGTCGTTTGCAGTCTTGTACACAGAAGAGAGGCCCGGGAAATGAGGTACCAGGAAGTGACCTCACTTCCTTGACGACAGACCCCAACAGAACTCGGAACTCGGTAACCTGGCACCCACATTCTATACACAGCCCCTTCCCCAGCTCACTTGGCCACAGGCAGAGTGAGATGTTGTGCTGTATCCCGAGGTCCCGGGGCCGTAGCCCCAGGCAGCCCTGTGCTGAGAGGCTTGTCCGATGCTTCCAGCGCTGGTTCAGCCCTCGCCCTCGACTCCTGTGGCCATTTGGCAGGAGGTCCCTAAAGGTAATGTCAGGTGGCCCAGGAGAGGGTGGTCCAGGCCAGGCCAGGCCAGCACTGTGAGCCTCCCTGGGTGACCACTCTCTCCTCCTGAGTGTGTGGGGAATGGGGATATGGGACACCGTCCCTGGGTAGGGGCCGAGTGTGGGTTGTTTATAAACCTGCTGGTCCTGGTGTGTTCACACCTCAGGTCATGGCTGGAGGGTGAAAGGGGACTGCCGGGGTGGCAACCACCACCCTGTACAGTAACCCTGGGCCCTCAGGCTGTCTCCTCATGTCGTGCCTGGGGTTAAGACTGGCCTCCAGCCCCTTCCGTCCCGTGGGTTCACGGTGCTGTCACTGTGTGTCTCTCCCCTGTCCTGTGCTAGAGTGAAGACGAGTCTTCCCTGAGCCCGGATGCCACCCACATGGTGTGGCCTGTCCCGGCAGGCACCCTGCAGAAGCGGGTGGAGCACCTGGTGCCCGCTGTCCTGGGTGGCGACCGATCTTACGTCCACACGTTTCTGCTCAGCTACAGGAACTTTGCCAGTCCCCAGCAGGTGCTGGAACTGCTTTTCCTCAGGTGAGCACTCTGGCCCTCGATCGCACAGTGTCACTAGGCCGCCTCCCGTCTGTGAGTCTTGGGGCTGTCACCACACCCTTCTGAGCCTCAGGTTCCTCCTGTGATCAGTGGCGTGGTCACAGGAACAAGCTCCAGTGGGTCCCCCATGGAAAGTGCTGCTCCTGAGTCCAGCCCTGTGGAAGGTCTGCTGGAGGGGCCACGGTCGTCCTCATTCAGGATTCCTGCAACCCCCATCAGGAAGTGTCTGTCACCCCCTCACTGACCTCGTTGACTTGGGCTTCACTGTTTTCACATTTTGACAGGAAATTTGAGATTCTATCTGCAGGCCTCTGGGTGTATTCAAAGCAGGGAGACCCGGGGCGGGCAGAGCGGCTTCAGGTGCACCCAGCTCTCTTGGGAGGAGTTGGTTGGGGTTCATTCCTTCCACAAACATTATGTGAAGCCACACTATGTGCGGTGACTTTCTGGGCACTGACCATAATCCAATGAACCAAGGAGACGGCGTTCCCTGCCCTCCTGGGCTACCATTCTAGTCAGAGGCGAGACAGTCACAGTAGACATGAGAAGCAGGTAGTGCCACCATGTGGTAGATGTGACACCCTTCTGGCCTCCCCTAGGTACGAAAGCATGCTTTCTGAATTTCACGGGGATGGCAAATCCCTGAAGCAGCTCAAACGGTAAGTGGGGTTTGGGTGCAGATGGAGGGGCTCCCACCTCCACACAGCTGTGGGTGGTCTGCGGGGGCCTGTGAGTGGGGGGCTGGCAAAACTCTGGCTCCCACACATCTTATGATTCCCGCCGCAGGGCTGAGGCCTCAGGGCTTTCCCTGAGGCAGGAAAAGGAGTCAAGACGAGCTGGGGATGGGGCCCCAGGCACTGTAGGGTGTGCGAGAGCCTGGAGAGCAGAGTGAGCCCAGAGAGAACCCATCCCCACCCCCTCCCCCGCAGCCCTGCCCACACCCTCAGAACCCGTGCTGAGCCAGAGCAGGAGGTGTGCAGAGCATCCCGCTCACACTCAGGCCTGGAGCCTCCATGGGCAGGCTCATCTAGGGCTGGGGACGCAGAGTGTGGTCGGGGCCAAGAGATCGGTGTCAGTGGGAAAAGGAGATGCAGATTTTCATGCAGACACTTGGGCAGTACATCCACATGTGAGCTCAAGTTTGGGCTTTTCCAAGGGCCCTGGGTAGGCCAGGGGAGCAGAGCCTCCCTCTGTTTCCTCATTTATCAGATATTCCTGGACACCTCCTGTGTGCCAGAGAGTAATGCCCAGAGCAGACAGCACCCTCCTCGGGTGGACATGTCATTCAAGCAGGGGCGGGGCAGTGACACAGACAGAGGAGGGTGTCAGGTTTCCCTGAAGAAGGGAAGGGTGGTCACACCGGTGGTTGAAGGCTCCTCCCGTGGAGGCTTTTGCCAGCCCCTCCTTGGTCACCAGGCCCGTCTCGGCCAGGGCTGCCAGACTGGGGGTGGACATTGGAGGGGCTGGTCTATGGACAGGCAGGGCCAGAGGGTACAAGACTGCAGCTCACTCAGGGGAGCCCTGGGAGGGCAGCATAGAGGGATAGGCAAGGCCTCTGACGCTGCTACCCACTTGTCTCCCCCACTGCCATGTCCTCTGTCCTAAAGATCTGGCTGGAATTCTATTCCATTGATTTCCACGCCCCTCCTGAATTTCATTCTTTGAAGTTTCTGTCGGCCTCTGTACATGTCAACATGCTGGGTTCAGAGGTGGAGCGCAAGGCTGATCTTCTTCGGGCGCAGCTGGAGAAGCTGGAGCACCTGGAGCCTAGTGAGGCGGAGACTGAGGGTGAGGAGGGAGAGGGTGGGTGCCTGTGAGGGTTTGGGGCGGGGGCTGGGCTGGGCTGGGCCACACAGAGCAGAGTTTCCAGAAGCAGGCTGGGGACAGGGGCACTGAGTACTCAGAACAGTCATGCAGTGTTCTGCAGTGTGGGGAGACTTCCTGAGGCTGGGTCTCTGGACTTGGGCTTCTCAGAAAGACAGTGTCATTGGAAGAGACATAGAAACTCACGTTGATATTGCCAATTGTTGTCTCTCCAGTTCCAGCTTCCGCCCAGGCTGAGCAACGGTCCCAAGAGCGTCTGCTGTGTTCAGCTCCAGCTCCAGCTCCAGCTCCAGCTCCACTGCCAGAGGCAGAGCGAGAGCAAGATCCAGAGCCCAAGCCAGAGCCGGAGGTAGAGCAGGAGCAAGATCCAGAGCAAGTGGTAGAGCAGGAGCGAGATCCAGAGCAAGAGCAAGAGAAAGATCAAGAGAAAGTGCAGGAGAAAGAGGAAGAGAAAGATCAAGAGCCAGATCAAGATCCAGAGATAGAGCTAGAGCAAGCTGACATAACCGCTTCTGAAACCTGAAAAGAATTAGAAGAAACACCAGCACCCAGGGGAGCCCTGGCTCCAGAGCTCCCACAAACACCCTCACCAGTCCCCACTCCAGATCTGTTCTTGTCCTTCCTTGACGCTGTGCTTCTCCTCGTTTTTGTCTGTGTCCTGCATCTCCTCAAATTTTTTCATCTTTTATTTTCAATAATATCCCTTGTATAAAATAAAGTGTTTTAATATTTTCAAAATTACAATTCAGTGGCATTAAGTACATTTTTAATATGGTGCAACCCTTACCACCGTTTAGTGACCGAACAGCTTCATCTACTCTGTAGCCATTTAGCCGTCACTCCCCGTCCCGCCTCTGCCAGTCCCTAACAACCACTCCATTTTCTGGGTGTGTGTGAATTTACCTACCATGGATTGTTCCTATCAGTACAGTTATGTGTTATGTGGCCTTCTGTATCTGGCTACATAATATGAGGAAGAACTGATTAATTTCCATTGTAGGTTTTTACTAAGAGGAAAATGACAGAAACATCAAAGACTCTATGTAGAAACACAGAGCCCTGACAGTTATTATTGCCATAATCTTGAAATAGGAAGTACTTTTGAATGACTAGAGAGCCAGAAGCCACAGAGGAAAATGCTGACTTGTCCTGGTCAAAACAAAAACCAGAATAATGTCAAAAGGTGAAAAGACAAACCCCAGACTGGAAGATTCTTCATGGTCAGAGAAAGGGTAATAGGCATCCTAGTGGTCCAAAGAGTTCTCATTTATCCATGTTTGTCTAGGGACTAAGGACATATTCCTGCAGTTCCAAAGGGAAGCAATTCATATGGCCAGTAAATGCCAGACATCCGCGGCCTCCCTTAGGATGACACACAGAAATTGACTCATCATTCAGATGGCATTTGCCCCATCAGTTGGGGAGGTCTGTATGTCCCGTGATGACCAGCTCCGGTGAGAATGTGGGAAGAAGAGGTCCCAGCGGATGCCCTGGGAGCCATGTTCGTAGATACCCCATCTCGGGAACAGCTCAGCAACTCCTAACAAAGTGCTCAGGCATGTCTATTTGCCAAGCAGCGGTAATCCGGGGAGGTTATTCCACAACCGCAGCTGCTCACGTTTCTGGTGAAGTGTTTTCATCACCGCAGTGGTGGAGGTAGCAAGGGGCTGGCCTTGTCTCTAACATCCTGTAGAGGGGCTGGGTGTTCAAACCTGGTCCACATGGACCGGGGAACATTGAGCGGCTGCTGAGTGTGCACAGAAATGGTTAGGTAAACATGTCAGTTTGTAGTCTGTACCGAGGGTCTCAGGTTGAAAACCATCTATGTGCTGTCAACACGCATACACACCTGTATGTAAATGACTCTTTGGGTGAAAGAAGAAAGAGTGAGACAGACAGACACAGGACAGAGGGAGTGGAATGGGAGAGACAGCCTGGGAGACGTGACCAAGACATGAATGTGGACCAGCTTTGCTGGGTGGGACTTTCAAAATCTTTTATTCTCCTTTAGGTGATATGTCAACTTTTTTTTTTTTTTTTTTTTTTTTTTTTAAAGATGACCGGTAAGGGGAACTTAACCCCATACTTGGTGTCAGCACCACGATCTGCCAGGTGAGCCACGGGTCGGCCCAAATATGTAAATATTTTTAATGTGCACATTATTTTATAGTTACAAAAAGATTTACAACACATTAAATACCATCCACTGAACACTCACCTACTAACTGCAGTACATTACCTAGTTTCAACGTTCATAGACATTTATGACAAAGATAAAAGATAGTGATTATAAGCAAATCAGTAGTAGTTCAATAGGAATGAAGAATAACATTAAAAACACAGTCCTTGCACCCAGGAGCGCAGGGTGTGTCCTAAGCAGTGTTCCTCTGTCCTGTCCTTGCCCTGTGTGCAGGCACGTGTGTGTGTGTGCAAGAGTGCGTGTGCATGTGTGTGTACAAGCGTGTGTGTGCAGAGGTACGTGTGCGTGTGTGTGTGTGTGTACAGGCGTGTGTGTGTGTGTGTGTGTGTGTGTGTGTGTGTGTGTATAAAGAGAGAGAGAGAATTATAAAAACAAATGGGACAAGATATAAACTATTGGTAATCTGGACAATAGATATACTAGAGTTCCTTGTATTCTTGTAGCTTTTCTGTAAGTTTAAAATTATTTTAAAGTAGAGTTACAAAAAACATTTACTCAGAGCAAACTTTTGATAAAACATGCTATTAACTACCTCATGGGTAAATGCCTGTTGTCCTACATACCCAACCGATGCGTTATCCCAACAACCTCGTATATCCTACCTTCTATGAATAATACCCTCCTGTGTCTTTGACCTGCTCCTTCTCTCCACTCCCATAGTCCCTGCCTCTGAATACTTTATCCCCTATTCTAGCCATAGCTACCATGTGATAGCTACCATGTCCCACATGACATGACTACAGCTGATTGGCTTAGGTGAGCATTTGACCCAAGATGGTCCAACCAAAGAATTTCTCCATGGTTTTTGCAGTGGGTCACAAAGGACATCCAAACCAGTTATTCTTTGGGGGGCTGTCCTCGTGTGGATTTCCCCAAAAGCAGACTCTGAAACAAGGTAGTTTGTTTCGGAGCCGATCCCAAGAAGCATGGTAAGAGAGTGTGGAAGTGAGACAGGGAAAAGAGGAAAGCAATAATAAAACGTGTTCAGTCCAACCTTGTGAGGCCTATAGACTCAAACTCACAATCATCGGCCTGAAGGATGAGGGAAGTGGGGTATTTATGCAACACTTCCCATTCCTCTTTGGCTGAAGGTTCCTCCCGGGTGTATTAATGATCTGGCTCTTTTGTCCTGTCCTACCTGCCATCCCAGCCCACTTCCCCAACGAGTGAATGTCCGCAGGCAGAAGGATGCAGGTACTTGAGGTAGGAAGCCTGGGACAGATTGGAGAACAATTCCCCAGCTCCAGGGAACCTCAGGAATGGACCGAGGGCACATGGCCAGGGCAGCAAGAGTGACTGGTATAGTGGTTAATGGTGGATGATTTCAGGAGTTGTCGGTGGGCTATGCTTCCTGCCATGTGGAGGAATCTGGTCTAGAGTGAAAGAGAAGGAAGCAGACTTGCAGAAAAAGAGGCAGTGACAGAGATGCTGACAGCAGTTGAAGCCCTGCTTCCAACTGTTCTGGAGGCCCAGACCACAGCTTTGTCTATTTAGCCCTTTCTTGGCTTCAGTGAGCAATTCAAATCACCTTTATATCTTAACAAATTTGAGTTGTGCAAAACGTGTGTTTGGTCACTAGTGAGAGGAACTAGAGCTAAAAATAATTGGAGACTTTCATAAACCGTTCACACAGTTATTTTTTAAACTTGCTTTGCTCCAGTTTTGAGGCTAACAGTTAGCAGCAGCATTCCCCTCTTCTGCCCCACTTCTCTGGCTGGTCAGTTTCATTATTATTTTTTTTTTCTTAAACAAAACAACAACCCCCCCTCCCCCCCAAAAACCCAAGACTTCTTTCACTCTTCGAAGATGCCCACAGATTTTTATTTTCCTAGATTTCGCTGGCCTAAAAATGCTTTGAATACCGGGTCCTTACAGCAGGACTTGTCCCAAATCCCCATGGGGAGCCACTGTTGTGTTTATGTATGTGTCCCTGCTTCTTTCTTAATTGAAAATGTGACCTAAGTTTCCACGATACACTAATGAAATTAAACATAATAAAGAGATTTCTTGAAATGTAAAAGCTTCTCTATGACTTTTATTTTTTTTTTATTATTATTTTTTAAAAGATGACCGGTAAGGGGATCTTAACCCTTGACTTGGTGTTGTGAGCACCACGCTCAGCCAGTGAGCGAACCGGCCATCCGTATATGGGATCCGAACCCGGGGCCTTGGTGTTCTCAGCACCACACTCTCCCGAGTGAGCCACGGGCCGGCCCTGACTTTTATTTTTCTATTGGTTTTCTCATCTCGGGTCCACCGGCGGGGGGCTTTTGGGGCGTTGAGGCGCCCTGGTCGACCTGGCTACTAGGTCGGCGGCGGTGGGCGGTCCCGGTTCTCGGGTTCCCGGGGGGCGGTGGCCTTTTTGCGGGTTTAGGCTCCCTGGACGTCCTTGCGGCTTGGACGGCTGCGGCGGCGGCGGCAGGCGGGATCGGGTCTCGGATCCCGGGGAGGGGGCTTTTGTTGGGGTTCAGGCTTCCTGGTCGGCCTGGCTGCTTGGACGGCGGCGGCGGTGGGCGGGACCGTGTCTTGGGTCCCCGGGCGTGGGGGCTTTTGTTCGTATTAAGGCTCCCTGGTCGGCCTGGCAGCTGGGACAACGACTGCGGCGGCAGCAGCGGTGGGCGTCCGTGTCTCAGGTAAGCAAGGGGGGGCTTTTGTTGGGGTTCACTATCCCTGGTCGGGCTGGAGCCTTGTACGACGACGGAAGCGCCGATGGGCGGGCCCCGGTCTCGGGTCCACTGGGGAGGGTGTGAGGGGTTCTTGGGGTTCAGGCTCCCTGGTCGGCCTGGCTGCTTGTACGACGGCTGCGGCGGCGGGGGCGGTGGGCGGGCCCGGATCTCGGGTCCCTGGGTGGGGGTGGTTTTGATGGGGTTCATGCTCCCTGGTTGGCCTGGCCTCTAGGTCGGCCGCGGTGGGCGGTCCCGGTTCTCGGGTTCCCGGGGGGCGGTGGCTTTTTTGCGGGTTTAGGCTCCCTGGACGTCCTTGCGGCTTGGACGGCTGCGGCGGCGGCGGCGGGCGGGATCGGGTCTCGGATCCCGGGGAGGGGGCTTTTGTTGGGGTTCAAGCTTCCTGGTTGGCCTGGCTGCTTGGACGGCGGCGGCGGTGGCGGCAGGCGGGATCGGGTCTCGGATCCCGGGGAGGAGGCTTTTGTTGGGGTTCAGGCTTCCTGGTCGGCCTGCCTGCTTGGACGAGGGCTGCGGCGGCGGCCTGGCTGCTGGGAAGGCGGCGGCGGTAGGCGGGCCCGGGTCCCCGGGTGGGGGTGTCATTTGTTGGGTTTCAGGATCCCTGGTAGTCCTGGCTGCTTGGACGGCGGCGGTGGGTGGGCCCGGGTCTTGGGTTCCCGGGGGGGCTGGGTGTTTTGGGGGTTCAGGCTCCCTGGACGTCCTTGCTGCTTGGACGGCGGCGGCGGCGGCGGTGGGCGGGCTCTGGTCTCAGGTACCCGGGGTGGGGGCTTTTGTTGGGGTTCAGGCTCCCTGGTCTGCATGGCTGCTTGAACTACGGCGATCGGCGGGCAGCGGGCGGCGTTACGCGTGTGGAGGGCGGTTCCGGGTCTCAGGTCCGCGGGAGAGGGGGTTTTGTTGAGCTTCGGGCTTCATGATCGGTTTGGATGCTTGGACGGCGGCGTCGGCGGCAGCAGCGGTGGTGGGCTGACCGGGGTCTCGGATCGCCGGAGGGGGGGCTTTTGTTTGAGTTCATGCTCCCTGGTGGGCTTGGCTGCATCAATGGCGGCGGTGGTGAGCGGTGAGCGTTGGGTGGTGAGCGGTGAGCGTTCGGTGGTGGGTGGTGGGCGGTGGGAGGGCCCGGGTTTCGGATCCCATGCGTTGGGGGTTTTTTGGGGGCGAAGGATTCCTGGTCGGCCTGGATTCTTGGAAGACGGCGGTGGGCGGGCCCGGGTCTCCGGATCCCGGTGGGGGCGTGGCTTCTTTTGAGTTTCAGGCTCCCTGGTCGGCCTGGCTTTTGGGACGGCAGCGGCAGTGGAAGGGCCCGGATCTCGGGTCCCCGGGGCGGGGGGCTTTTGTAGGGGTTCAGGATTCATGGTCGGCCTGGCTGCTTGGACGACGGCTGCGGCGGCGGCGGCGGTGGGCGGGCCCGGATCTCGGGTCCCCGGGTGGGGGTGGTTTTGATGGGGTCCATGCTCCCTGGTCGGCCTGGCTGCTTGGACGAAGGCGGCGGGGGTGGTGGGTGGGCTCGTCTCGGGTCCCTGAGGTGGGGGGAGCTTTTGCTGGGGTTCTGGTTCCCTGGACTTCCTGGAGGCTTGGACCGCGGCGAGCGCCTGACGGCAGATTGGCCGACGGGCCGGTGAGTGGGGTCCCTTGGAGGGCCGGCTTTTTGGGGGGTTCAGGCTCCATCCTGGGCCTGGCTGCTTGGACGACGGCGGCGGCGGCGATCGGCGGGCCCGTGTAACGCGTCCACGGGGGGTGCGGGGTGCGTGGCGGTTGTTGTGGTTCAGTCTCCCTGGTGGGCTTGGATGATGAGTGGCGGCGGCGGTGGGCGGAGGGCCGTGGGCGGTGGGCGGTTGGCGGGCCCGGATCTGGGGTCCCCGGGGGTGGGGCTATTGTTAGGGTTCAGGCTCCCTGGTCGGCCTGGGTTCTTGAACTACGGCGGGCGGCGGGCAGCGGGCGGCGTGCGGCGTGGGGAGGGCGGGCTCGCGTCTCGTGTCCACGGGGTGGCGTGGGGGGGTGGGGCGGCCCTTTTTACGTTTCAGGCTCCCTGGTCGGCCTGGCTGTTTGGACGACGGCGGTGGGCGTGCCCGGGTCTCGGGTTCCGGCGGGGTGTGGCTTGTTTTGGGTTTCATGCTCCCTGGACATCCTTGCTGCTTGGATGGCTGCGGCGGCGGCTGCGGTGGCGGCGGCGGCGGCGACGACGTTGGGCGTGCCTTGGTCTCGGGTCACCGGGGGGGAGGGGCTTTTGTTGGGATTCAGGCTCCCTGGACATCCTTGCTGTTGGGATGGCTGCTGCTGCTGCTGCGGCGGCGGCGGCGGAGGCGGTGGCGGGCGGCAGACGGGCCCGGGTCTCGGGATCCCGGTGGGGGCGTGGCTTCTTTTGAGTTTCAGGCTCCCTGGTTGGCCTGGCTGCTGGGTCGGCGGCGGCGATGGGCGGGCCCGGATCTCGGGTTCCCGTGGGGCGGTGGCTTTTTTGCGGGTTTAGGCTCCCTGGACGTCCTTGCGGCTTGGACGGCTGCGGCGGCGGCGGCAGGCGGGATCGGGTCTCGGATCCCGGGTAGGGGGCTTTTGTTGGGGTTCAGGCTCCCTGGTCTGCCTGGCTGCTTGAACTACCGCGAGCGGCGGGCAGAGGGCGGCGTTCCGCGTGTGGAGGGCGGGTCCGGGTCTCAGGTCCGCGAGAGAGGGTGCTTTTGTTGGGCTTCAGGCTTCATGATCGATTTGGATGCTTGGACGGCGGCGGCGGCGGCAGCAGCGGCGGCGGGCGGGCCCGGGTCTCGGGATCCCGTTGGGGGCGTGGCTTCTTTTGAGTTTCAGGCTCCCTGGTTGGCCTGGCTGCTAGGTCGGTGGCGGCGGTGGGCGGGCCCGGGTCTCGTGTTGGGGGGGGTGTGTGGCTTGTTTTGGGTTTCAGGCTCCCTGGACATCCCTCCGCACTGCAGGGCAGGGGATTACGTGAGTATATGTGCAGCGGATGGTGGGGACCCCTGGGATCCCCTGAGGAGTCGCCCACCACACAGACAGAGATGTGGCACTTGAGTCCAAACCTAAATATATATGAAGCCATTGTAAGGTTTTATGGAGGAAAGCAGTATGTGAATGCATGAAATTCCAACTGTCACATGGTGCAGAGAGGAAAAACAGGCCAAGAGCAAAAGTGACATTTTCGGGCCGACCCCGAGGCGCACTCGGGAGAGTGCAGCGCTGGGAGCGCAGCGACGCTATGGTCGCGGGTTCAGATCCTATATAGGAATGGCCGGTGGGCTCACTGGCTGAGCATGGTGTGGACGACACCAAGCCAAGGGTTGCGATCCCCTTACCGGTCACGAAAAAGACAAAAAAAAAAAAAAAAAAGTGACATTCTCAAGATTATGTGACAGGAACCAGACCTGTCGTTAGTCGTATTCCATGCTACCTTCCACACCGTCATGGATTTTATCTCTAGTCTTGTTTATTAGCTGCATGTGACACCGGCCACAGGTTTTAGAGATGTTTTCTCACACGTGCCTGATGCCATCCCTAGGAAGAAGATGCTAGAATGATCACCACTGTGCAGAAGGGGAGACTGGGGAGGTCCTGAGATTCACAATGGCTTGTCCAGGGTCATATAAGTGATAAGAAGCAGGAGCTGGGGCTGAACCTACGTGTATCTCCTCCGAGATGTGATGCTGGCTGCACCCAGGCCTTGCGCAGGGGTGTGGTCAGGCAGTGTTGGTGGAAGTGTGGGCAATAGAGAGAGTTCATGGGGAAGGAGGGTCAGCAGTCAGGTACCCAGAGGGTCGTTTGCAGTCTTGTACACAGAAGAGAGGCCCGGGAAATGAGGTACCAGGAAGTGACCTCACTTCCTTGACGACAGACCCCAACAGAACTCGGAACTCGGTAACCTGGCACCCACATTCTATACACAGCCCCTTCCCCAGCTCACTTGGCCACAGGCAGAGTGAGATGTTGTGCTGTATCCCGAGGTCCCGGGGCCGTAGCCCCAGGCAGCCCTGTGCTGAGAGGCTTGTCCGATGCTTCCAGCGCTGGTTCAGCCCTCGCCCTCGACTCCTGTGGCCATTTGGCAGGAGGTCCCTAAAGGTAATGTCAGGTGGCCCAGGAGAGGGTGGTCCAGGCCAGGCCAGGCCAGCACTGTGAGCCTCCCTGGGTGACCACTCTCTCCTCCTGAGTGTGTGGGGAATGGGGATATGGGACACCGTCCCTGGGTAGGGGCCGAGTGTGGGTTGTTTATAAACCTGCTGGTCCTGGTGTGTTCACACCTCAGGTCATGGCTGGAGGGTGAAAGGGGACTGCCGGGGTGGCAACCACCACCCTGTACAGTAACCCTGGGCCCTCAGGCTGTCTCCTCATGTCGTGCCTGGGGTTAAGACTGGCCTCCAGCCCCTTCCGTCCCGTGGGTTCACGGTGCTGTCACTGTGTGTCTCTCCCCTGTCCTGTGCTAGAGTGAAGACGAGTCTTCCCTGAGCCCGGATGCCACCCACATGGTGTGGCCTGTCCCGGCAGGCACCCTGCAGAAGCGGGTGGAGCACCTGGTGCCCGCTGTCCTGGGTGGCGACCGATCTTACGTCCACACGTTTCTGCTCAGCTACAGGAACTTTGCCAGTCCTCAGCAGGTGCTGGAACTGCTTTTCCTCAGGTGAGCACTCTGGCCCTCGATCGCACAGTGTCACTAGGCCGCCTCCCGTCTGTGAGTCTTGGGGCTGTCACCACACCCTTCTGAGCCTCAGGTTCCTCCTGTGATCAGTGGCGTGGTCACAGGAACAAGCTCCAGTGGGTCCCCCATGGAAAGTGCTGCTCCTGAGTCCAGCCCTGTGGAAGGTCTGCTGGAGGGGCCACGGTCGTCCTCATTCAGGATTCCTGCAACCCCCATCAGGAAGTGTCTGTCACCCCCTCACTGACCTCGTTGACTTGGGCTTCACTGTTTTCACATTTTGACAGGAAATTTGAGATTCTATCTGCAGGCCTCTGGGTGTATTCAAAGCAGGGAGACCCGGGGCGGGCAGAGCGGCTTCAGGTGCACCCAGCTCTCTTGGGAGGAGTTGGTTGGGGTTCATTCCTTCCACAAACATTATGTGAAGCCACACTATGTGCGGTGACTTTCTGGGCACTGACCATAATCCAATGAACCAAGGAGACGGCGTTCCCTGCCCTCCTGGGCTACCATTCTAGTCAGAGGCGAGACAGTCACAGTAGACATGAGAAGCAGGTAGTGCCACCATGTGGTAGATGTGACACCCTTCTGGCCTCCCCTAGGTACGAAAGCATGCTTTCTGAATTTCACGGGGATGGCAAATCCCTGAAGCAGCTCAAACGGTAAGTGGGGTTTGGGTGCAGATGGAGGGGCTCCCACCTCCACACAGCTGTGGGTGGTCTGCGGGGGCCTGTGAGTGGGGGGCTGGCAAAACTCTGGCTCCCACACATCTTATGATTCCTGCCGCAGGGCTGAGGCCTCAGGGCTTTCCCTGAGGCAGGAAAAGGAGTCAAGACGAGCTGGGGATGGGGCCCCAGGCACTGTAGGGTGTGCGAGAGCCTGGAGAGCAGAGTGAGCCCAGAGAGAACCCATCCCCACCCCCTCCCCCGCAGCCCTGCCCACACCCTCAGAACCCGTGCTGAGCCAGAGCAGGAGGTGTGCAGAGCATCCCGCTCACACTCAGGCCTGGAGCCTCCATGGGCAGGCTCATCTAGGGCTGGGGACGCAGAGTGTGGTCGGGGCCAAGAGATCGGTGTCAGTGGGAAAAGGAGATGCAGATTTTCATGCAGACACTTGGGCAGTACATCCACATGTGAGCTCAAGTTTGGGCTTTTCCAAGGGCCCTGGGTAGGCCAGGGGAGCAGAGCCTCCCTCTGTTTCCTCATTTATCAGATATTCCTGGACACCTCCTGTGTGCCAGAGAGTAATGCCCAGAGCAGACAGCACCCTCCTCGGGTGGACATGTCATTCAAGCAGGGGCGGGGCAGTGACACAGACAGAGGAGGGTGTCAGGTTTCCCTGAAGAAGGGAAGGGTGGTCACACCGGTGGTTGAAGGCTCCTCCCGTGGAGGCTTTTGCCAGCCCCTCCTTGGTCACCAGGCCCGTCTCGGCCAGGGCTGCCAGACTGGGGGTGGACATTGGAGGGGCTGGTCTATGGACAGGCAGGGCCAGAGGGTACAAGACTGCAGCTCACTCAGGGGAGCCCTGGGAGGGCAGCATAGAGGGATAGGCAAGGCCTCTGACGCTGCTACCCACTTGTCTCCCCCACTGCCATGTCCTCTGTCCTAAAGATCTGGCTGGAATTCTATTCCATTGATTTCCACGCCCCTCCTGAATTTCATTCTTTGAAGTTTCTGTCGGCCTCTGTACATGTCAACATGCTGGGTTCAGAGGTGGAGCGCAAGGCTGATCTTCTTCGGGCGCAGCTGGAGAAGCTGGAGCACCTGGAGCCTAGTGAGGCGGAGACTGAGGGTGAGGAGGGAGAGGGTGGGTGCCTGTGAGGGTTTGGGGCGGGGGCTGGGCTGGGCTGGGCCACACAGAGCAGAGTTTCCAGAAGCAGGCTGGGGACAGGGGCACTGAGTACTCAGAACAGTCATGCAGTGTTCTGCAGTGTGGGGAGACTTCCTGAGGCTGGGTCTCTGGACTTGGGCTTCTCAGAAAGACAGTGTCATTGGAAGAGACATAGAAACTCACGTTGATATTGCCAATTGTTGTCTCTCCAGTTCCAGCTTCCGCCCAGGCTGAGCAACGGTCCCAAGAGCGTCTGCTGTGTTCAGCTCCAGCTCCAGCTCCAGCTCCAGCTCCACTGCCAGAGGCAGAGCGAGAGCAAGATCCAGAGCCCAAGCCAGAGCCGGAGGTAGAGCAGGAGCAAGATCCAGAGCAAGTGGTAGAGCAGGAGCGAGATCCAGAGCAAGAGCAAGAGAAAGATCAAGAGAAAGTGCAGGAGAAAGAGGAAGAGAAAGATCAAGAGCCAGATCAAGATCCAGAGATAGAGCTAGAGCAAGCTGACATAACCGCTTCTGAAACCTGAAAAGAATTAGAAGAAACACCAGCACCCAGGGGAGCCCTGGCTCCAGAGCTCCCACAAACACCCTCACCAGTCCCCACTCCAGATCTGTTCTTGTCCTTCCTTGACGCTGTGCTTCTCCTCGTTTTTGTCTGTGTCCTGCATCTCCTCAAATTTTTTCATCTTTTATTTTCAATAATATCCCTTGTATAAAATAAAGTGTTTTAATATTTTCAAAATTACAATTCAGTGGCATTAAGTACATTTTTAATATGGTGCAACCCTTACCACCGTTTAGTGACCGAACAGCTTCATCTACTCTGTAGCCATTTAGCCGTCACTCCCCGTCCCGCCTCTGCCAGTCCCTAACAACCACTCCATTTTCTGGGTGTGTGTGAATTTACCTACCATGGATTGTTCCTATCAGTACAGTTATGTGTTATGTGGCCTTCTGTATCTGGCTACATAATATGAGGAAGAACTGATTAATTTCCATTGTAGGTTTTTACTAAGAGGAAAATGACAGAAACATCAAAGACTCTATGTAGAAACACAGAGCCCTGACAGTTATTATTGCCATAATCTTGAAATAGGAAGTACTTTTGAATGACTAGAGAGCCAGAAGCCACAGAGGAAAATGCTGACTTGTCCTGGTCAAAACAAAAACCAGAATAATGTCAAAAGGTGAAAAGACAAACCCCAGACTGGAAGATTCTTCATGGTCAGAGAAAGGGTAATAGGCATCCTAGTGGTCCAAAGAGTTCTCATTTATCCATGTTTGTCTAGGGACTAAGGACATATTCCTGCAGTTCCAAAGGGAAGCAATTCATATGGCCAGTAAATGCCAGACATCCGCGGCCTCCCTTAGGATGACACACAGAAATTGACTCATCATTCAGATGGCATTTGCCCCATCAGTTGGGGAGGTCTGTATGTCCCGTGATGACCAGCTCCGGTGAGAATGTGGGAAGAAGAGGTCCCAGCGGATGCCCTGGGAGCCATGTTCGTAGATACCCCATCTCGGGAACAGCTCAGCAACTCCTAACAAAGTGCTCAGGCATGTCTATTTGCCAAGCAGCGGTAATCCGGGGAGGTTATTCCACAACCGCAGCTGCTCACGTTTCTGGTGAAGTGTTTTCATCACCGCAGTGGTGGAGGTAGCAAGGGGCTGGCCTTGTCTCTAACATCCTGTAGAGGGGCTGGGTGTTCAAACCTGGTCCACATGGACCGGGGAACATTGAGCGGCTGCTGAGTGTGCACAGAAATGGTTAGGTAAACATGTCAGTTTGTAGTCTGTACCGAGGGTCTCAGGTTGAAAACCATCTATGTGCTGTCAACACGCATACACACCTGTATGTAAATGACTCTTTGGGTGAAAGAAGAAAGAGTGAGACAGACAGACACAGGACAGAGGGAGTGGAATGGGAGAGACAGCCTGGGAGACGTGACCAAGACATGAATGTGGACCAGCTTTGCTGGGTGGGACTTTCAAAATCTTTTATTCTCCTTTAGGTGATATGTCAACTTTTTTTTTTTTTTTTTTTTTTTTTTTTTAAAGATGACCGGTAAGGGGAACTTAACCCCATACTTGGTGTCAGCACCACGATCTGCCAGGTGAGCCACGGGTCGGCCCAAATATGTAAATATTTTTAATGTGCACATTATTTTATAGTTACAAAAAGATTTACAACACATTAAATACCATCCACTGAACACTCACCTACTAACTGCAGTACATTACCTAGTTTCAACGTTCATAGACATTTATGACAAAGATAAAAGATAGTGATTATAAGCAAATCAGTAGTAGTTCAATAGGAATGAAGAATAACATTAAAAACACAGTCCTTGCACCCAGGAGCGCAGGGTGTGTCCTAAGCAGTGTTCCTCTGTCCTGTCCTTGCCCTGTGTGCAGGCACGTGTGTGTGTGTGCAAGAGTGCGTGTGCATGTGTGTGTACAAGCGTGTGTGTGCAGAGGTACGTGTGCGTGTGTGTGTTTGTGTACAGGCGTGTGTGTGTGTGTGTGTGTGTGTGTGTGTGTGTGTGTGTATAAAGAGAGAGAGAGAATTATAAAAACAAATGGGACAAGATATAAACTATTGGTAATCTGGACAATAGATATACTAGAGTTCCTTGTATTCTTGTAGCTTTTCTGTAAGTTTAAAATTATTTTAAAGTAGAGTTACAAAAAACATTTACTCAGAGCAAACTTTTGATAAAACATGCTATTAACTACCTCATGGGTAAATGCCTGTTGTCCTACATACCCAACCGATGCGTTATCCCAACAACCTCGTATATCCTACCTTCTATGAATAATACCCTCCTGTGTCTTTGACCTGCTCCTTCTCTCCACTCCCATAGTCCCTGCCTCTGAATACTTTATCCCCTATTCTAGCCATAGCTACCATGTGATAGCTACCATGTCCCACATGACATGACTACAGCTGATTGGCTTAGGTGAGCATTTGACCCAAGATGGTCCAACCAAAGAATTTCTCCATGGTTTTTGCAGTGGGTCACAAAGGACATCCAAACCAGTTATTCTTTGGGGGGCTGTCCTCGTGTGGATTTCCCCAAAAGCAGACTCTGAAACAAGGTAGTTTGTTTCGGAGCCGATCCCAAGAAGCATGGTAAGAGAGTGTGGAAGTGAGACAGGGAAAAGAGGAAAGCAATAATAAAACGTGTTCAGTCCAACCTTGTGAGGCCTATAGACTCAAACTCACAATCATCGGCCTGAAGGATGAGGGAAGTGGGGTATTTATGCAACACTTCCCATTCCTCTTTGGCTGAAGGTTCCTCCCGGGTGTATTAATGATCTGGCTCTTTTGTCCTGTCCTACCTGCCATCCCAGCCCACTTCCCCAACGAGTGAATGTCCGCAGGCAGAAGGATGCAGGTACTTGAGGTAGGAAGCCTGGGACAGATTGGAGAACAATTCCCCAGCTCCAGGGAACCTCAGGAATGGACCGAGGGCACATGGCCAGGGCAGCAAGAGTGACTGGTATAGTGGTTAATGGTGGATGATTTCAGGAGTTGTCGGTGGGCTATGCTTCCTGCCATGTGGAGGAATCTGGTCTAGAGTGAAAGAGAAGGAAGCAGACTTGCAGAAAAAGAGGCAGTGACAGAGATGCTGACAGCAGTTGAAGCCCTGCTTCCAACTGTTCTGGAGGCCCAGACCACAGCTTTGTCTATTTAGCCCTTTCTTGGCTTCAGTGAGCAATTCAAATCACCTTTATATCTTAACAAATTTGAGTTGTGCAAAACGTGTGTTTGGTCACTAGTGAGAGGAACTAGAGCTAAAAATAATTGGAGACTTTCATAAACCGTTCACACAGTTATTTTTTAAACTTGCTTTGCTCCAGTTTTGAGGCTAACAGTTAGCAGCAGCATTCCCCTCTTCTGCCCCACTTCTCTGGCTGGTCAGTTTCATTATTATTTTTTTTTTTCTTAAACAAAACAACAACCCCCCCTCCCCCCAAAAAACCCAAGACTTCTTTCACTCTTCGAAGATGCCCACAGATTTTTATTTTCCTAGATTTCGCTGGCCTAAAAATGCTTTGAATACCGGGTCCTTACAGCAGGACTTGTCCCAAATCCCCATGGGGAGCCACTGTTGTGTTTATGTATGTGTCCCTGCTTCTTTCTTAATTGAAAATGTGACCTAAGTTTCCACGATACACTAATGAAATTAAACATAATAAAGAGATTTCTTGAAATGTAAAAGCTTCTCTATGACTTTTATTTTTTTTTTATTATTATTTTTTAAAAGATGACCGGTAAGGGGATCTTAACCCTTGACTTGGTGTTGTGAGCACCACGCTCAGCCAGTGAGCGAACCGGCCATCCGTATATGGGATCCGAACCCGGGGCCTTGGTGTTCTCAGCACCACACTCTCCCGAGTGAGCCACGGGCCGGCCCTGACTTTTATTTTTCTATTGGTTTTCTCATCTCGGGTCCACCGGCGGGGGGCTTTTGGGGCGTTGAGGCGCCCTGGTCGACCTGGCTACTAGGTCGGCGGCGGTGGGCGGTCCCGGTTCTCGGGTTCCCGGGGGGCGGTGGCCTTTTTGCGGGTTTAGGCTCCCTGGACGTCCTTGCGGCTTGGACGGCTGCGGCGGCGGCGGCAGGCGGGATCGGGTCTCGGATCCCGGGGAGGGGGCTTTTGTTGGGGTTCAGGCTTCCTGGTCGGCCTGGCTGCTTGGACGGCGGCGGCGGTGGGCGGGACCGTGTCTTGGGTCCCCGGGCGTGGGGGCTTTTGTTCGTATTAAGGCTCCCTGGTCGGCCTGGCAGCTGGGACAACGACTGCGGCGGCAGCAGCGGTGGGCGTCCGTGTCTCAGGTAAGCAAGGGGGGGCTTTTGTTGGGGTTCACTATCCCTGGTCGGGCTGGAGCCTTGTACGACGACGGAAGCGCCGATGGGCGGGCCCCGGTCTCGGGTCCACTGGGGAGGGTGTGAGGGGTTCTTGGGGTTCAGGCTCCCTGGTCGGCCTGGCTGCTTGTACGACGGCTGCGGCGGCGGGGGCGGTGGGCGGGCCCGGATCTCGGGTCCCTGGGTGGGGGTGGTTTTGATGGGGTTCATGCTCCCTGGTTGGCCTGGCCTCTAGGTCGGCCGCGGTGGGCGGTCCCGGTTCTCGGGTTCCCGGGGGGCGGTGGCTTTTTTGCGGGTTTAGGCTCCCTGGACGTCCTTGCGGCTTGGACGGTTGCGGCGGCGGCGGCGGGCGGGATCGGGTCTCGGATCCCGGGGAGGGGGCTTTTGTTGGGGTTCAAGCTTCCTGGTTGGCCTGGCTGCTTGGACGGCGGCGGCGGTGGCGGCAGGCGGGATCGGGTCTCGGATCCCGGGGAGGAGGCTTTTGTTGGGGTTCAGGCTTCCTGGTCGGCCTGCCTGCTTGGACGAGGGCTGCGGCGGCGGCCTGGCTGCTGGGAAGGCGGCGGCGGTAGGCGGGCCCGGGTCCCCGGGTGGGGGTGTCATTTGTTGGGTTTCAGGATCCCTGGTAGTCCTGGCTGCTTGGACGGCGGCGGTGGGTGGGCCCGGGTCTTGGGTTCCCGGGGGGGCTGGGTGTTTTGGGGGTTCAGGCTCCCTGGACGTCCTTGCTGCTTGGACGGCGGCGGCGGCGGCGGCGGCGGCGGCGGCGGTGGGCGGGCTCTGGTCTCAGGTACCCGGGGTGGGGGCTTTTGTTGGGGTTCAGGCTCCCTGGTCTGCATGGCTGCTTGAACTACGGCGATCGGCGGGCAGCGGGCGGCGTTACGCGTGTGGAGGGCGGTTCCGGGTCTCAGGTCCGCGGGAGAGGGGGTTTTGTTGAGCTTCGGGCTTCATGATCGGTTTGGATGCTTGGACGGCGGCGTCGGCGGCAGCAGCGGTGGTGGGCTGACCGGGGTCTCGGATCGCCGGAGTGGGGGGCTTTTGTTTGAGTTCATGCTCCCTGGTGGGCTTGGCTGCATCAATGGCGGCGGTGGTGAGCGGTGAGCGTTGGGTGGTGAGCGGTGAGCGTTCGGTGGTGGGTGGTGGGCGGTGGGAGGGCCCGGGTTTCGGATCCCATGCGTTGGGGGTTTTTTGGGGGCGAAGGATTCCTGGTCGGCCTGGATTCTTGGAAGACGGCGGTGGGCGGGCCCGGGTCTCCGGATCCCGGTGGGGGCGTGGCTTCTTTTGAGTTTCAGGCTCCCTGGTCGGCCTGGCTTTTGGGACGGCAGCGGCAGTGGAAGGGCCCGGATCTCGGGTCCCCGGGGCGGGGGGCTTTTGTAGGGGTTCAGGATTCATGGTCGGCCTGGCTGCTTGGACGACGGCTGCGGCGGCGGCGGCGGTGGGCGGGCCCGGATCTCGGGTCCCCGGGTGGGGGTGGTTTTGATGGGGTCCATGCTCCCTGGTCGGCCTGGCTGCTTGGACGAAGGCGGCGGGGGTGGTGGGTGGGCTCGTCTCGGGTCCCTGAGGTGGGGGGAGCTTTTGCTGGGGTTCTGGTTCCCTGGACTTCCTGGAGGCTTGGACCGCGGCGAGCGCCTGACGGCAGATTGGCCGACGGGCCGGTGAGTGGGGTCCCTTGGAGGGCCGGCTTTTTGGGGGGTTCAGGCTCCATCCTGGGCCTGGCTGCTTGGACGACGGCGGCGGCGGCGATCGGCGGGCCCGTGTAACGCGTCCACGGGGGGTGCGGGGTGCGTGGCGGTTGTTGTGGTTCAGTCTCCCTGGTGGGCTTGGATGATGAGTGGCGGCGGCGGTGGGCGGAGGGCCGTGGGCGGTGGGCGGTTGGCGGGCCCGGATCTGGGGTCCCCGGGGGTGGGGCTATTGTTAGGGTTCAGGCTCCCTGGTCGGCCTGGGTTCTTGAACTACGGCGGGCGGCGGGCAGCGGGCGGCGTGCGGCGTGGGGAGGGCGGGCTCGCGTCTCGTGTCCACGGGGTGGCGTGGGGGGGTGGGGCGGCCCTTTTTACGTTTCAGGCTCCCTGGTCGGCCTGGCTGTTTGGACGACGGCGGTGGGCGTGCCCGGGTCTCGGGTTCCGGCGGGGTGTGGCTTGTTTTGGGTTTCATGCTCCCTGGACATCCTTGCTGCTTGGATGGCTGCGGCGGCGGCTGCGGTGGCGGCGGCGGCGGCGACGACGTTGGGCGTGCCTTGGTCTCGGGTCACCGGGGGGGAGGGGCTTTTGTTGGGATTCAGGCTCCCTGGACATCCTTGCTGTTGGGATGGCTGCTGCTGCTGCTGCGGCGGCGGCGGCGGAGGCGGTGGCGGGCGGCAGACGGGCCCGGGTCTCGGGATCCCGGTGGGGGCGTGGCTTCTTTTGAGTTTCAGGCTCCCTGGTTGGCCTGGCTGCTGGGTCGGCGGCGGCGATGGGCGGGCCCGGATCTCGGGTTCCCGGGGGGCGGTGGCTTTTTTGCGGGTTTAGGCTCCCTGGACGTCCTTGCGGCTTGGACGGCTGCGGCGGCGGCGGCAGGCGGGATCGGGTCTCGGATCCCGGGTAGGGGGCTTTTGTTGGGGTTCAGGCTCCCTGGTCTGCCTGGCTGCTTGAACTACCGCGAGCGGCGGGCAGAGGGCGGCGTTCCGCGTGTGGAGGGCGGGTCCGGGTCTCAGGTCCGCGAGAGAGGGTGCTTTTGTTGGGCTTCAGGCTTCATGATCGATTTGGATGCTTGGACGGCGGCGGCGGCGGCAGCAGCGGCGGCGGGCGGGCCCGGGTCTCGGGATCCCGTTGGGGGCGTGGCTTCTTTTGAGTTTCAGGCTCCCTGGTTGGCCTGGCTGCTAGGTCGGTGGCGGCGGTGGGCGGGCCCGGGTCTCGTGTTGGGGGGGGGTGTGTGGCTTGTTTTGGGTTTCAGGCTCCCTGGACATCCCTCCGCACTGCAGGGCAGGGGATTACGTGAGTATATGTGCAGCGGATGGTGGGGACCCCTGGGATCCCCTGAGGAGTCGCCCACCACACAGACAGAGATGTGGCACTTGAGTCCAAACCTAAATATATATGAAGCCATTGTAAGGTTTTATGGAGGAAAGCAGTATGTGAATGCATGAAATTCCAACTGTCACATGGTGCAGAGAGGAAAAACAGGCCAAGAGCAAAAGTGACATTTTCGGGCCGACCCCGAGGCGCACTCGGGAGAGTGCAGCGCTGGGAGCGCAGCGACGCTATGGTCGCGGGTTCAGATCCTATATAGGAATGGCCGGTGGGCTCACTGGCTGAGCATGGTGTGGACGACACCAAGCCAAGGGTTGCGATCCCCTTACCGGTCACGAAAAAGACAAAAAAAAAAAAAAAAAAGTGACATTCTCAAGATTATGTGACAGGAACCAGACCTGTCGTTAGTCGTATTCCATGCTACCTTCCACACCGTCATGGATTTTATCTCTAGTCTTGTTTATTAGCTGCATGTGACACCGGCCACAGGTTTTAGAGATGTTTTCTCACACGTGCCTGATGCCATCCCTAGGAAGAAGATGCTAGAATGATCACCACTGTGCAGAAGGGGAGACTGGGGAGGTCCTGAGATTCACAATGGCTTGTCCAGGGTCATATAAGTGATAAGAAGCAGGAGCTGGGGCTGAACCTACGTGTATCTCCTCCGAGATGTGATGCTGGCTGCACCCAGGCCTTGCGCAGGGGTGTGGTCAGGCAGTGTTGGTGGAAGTGTGGGCAATAGAGAGAGTTCATGGGGAAGGAGGGTCAGCAGTCAGGTACCCAGAGGGTCGTTTGCAGTCTTGTACACAGAAGAGAGGCCCGGGAAATGAGGTACCAGGAAGTGACCTCACTTCCTTGACGACAGACCCCAACAGAACTCGGAACTCGGTAACCTGGCACCCACATTCTATACACAGCCCCTTCCCCAGCTCACTTGGCCACAGGCAGAGTGAGATGTTGTGCTGTATCCCGAGGTCCCGGGGCCGTAGCCCCAGGCAGCCCTGTGCTGAGAGGCTTGTCCGATGCTTCCAGCGCTGGTTCAGCCCTCGCCCTCGACTCCTGTGGCCATTTGGCAGGAGGTCCCTAAAGGTAATGTCAGGTGGCCCAGGAGAGGGTGGTCCAGGCCAGGCCAGGCCAGCACTGTGAGCCTCCCTGGGTGACCACTCTCTCCTCCTGAGTGTGTGGGGAATGGGGATATGGGACACCGTCCCTGGGTAGGGGCCGAGTGTGGGTTGTTTATAAACCTGCTGGTCCTGGTGTGTTCACACCTCAGGTCATGGCTGGAGGGTGAAAGGGGACTGCCGGGGTGGCAACCACCACCCTGTACAGTAACCCTGGGCCCTCAGGCTGTCTCCTCATGTCGTGCCTGGGGTTAAGACTGGCCTCCAGCCCCTTCCGTCCCGTGGGTTCACGGTGCTGTCACTGTGTGTCTCTCCCCTGTCCTGTGCTAGAGTGAAGACGAGTCTTCCCTGAGCCCGGATGCCACCCACATGGTGTGGCCTGTCCCGGCAGGCACCCTGCAGAAGCGGGTGGAGCACCTGGTGCCCGCTGTCCTGGGTGGCGACCGATCTTACGTCCACACGTTTCTGCTCAGCTACAGGAACTTTGCCAGTCCTCAGCAGGTGCTGGAACTGCTTTTCCTCAGGTGAGCACTCTGGCCCTCGATCGCACAGTGTCACTAGGCCGCCTCCCGTCTGTGAGTCTTGGGGCTGTCACCACACCCTTCTGAGCCTCAGGTTCCTCCTGTGATCAGTGGCGTGGTCACAGGAACAAGCTCCAGTGGGTCCCCCATGGAAAGTGCTGCTCCTGAGTCCAGCCCTGTGGAAGGTCTGCTGGAGGGGCCACGGTCGTCCTCATTCAGGATTCCTGCAACCCCCATCAGGAAGTGTCTGTCACCCCCTCACTGACCTCGTTGACTTGGGCTTCACTGTTTTCACATTTTGACAGGAAATTTGAGATTCTATCTGCAGGCCTCTGGGTGTATTCAAAGCAGGGAGACCCGGGGCGGGCAGAGCGGCTTCAGGTGCACCCAGCTCTCTTGGGAGGAGTTGGTTGGGGTTCATTCCTTCCACAAACATTATGTGAAGCCACACTATGTGCGGTGACTTTCTGGGCACTGACCATAATCCAATGAACCAAGGAGACGGCGTTCCCTGCCCTCCTGGGCTACCATTCTAGTCAGAGGCGAGACAGTCACAGTAGACATGAGAAGCAGGTAGTGCCACCATGTGGTAGATGTGACACCCTTCTGGCCTCCCCTAGGTACGAAAGCATGCTTTCTGAATTTCACGGGGATGGCAAATCCCTGAAGCAGCTCAAACGGTAAGTGGGGTTTGGGTGCAGATGGAGGGGCTCCCACCTCCACACAGCTGTGGGTGGTCTGCGGGGGCCTGTGAGTGGGGGGCTGGCAAAACTCTGGCTCCCACACATCTTATGATTCCTGCCGCAGGGCTGAGGCCTCAGGGCTTTCCCTGAGGCAGGAAAAGGAGTCAAGACGAGCTGGGGATGGGGCCCCAGGCACTGTAGGGTGTGCGAGAGCCTGGAGAGCAGAGTGAGCCCAGAGAGAACCCATCCCCACCCCCTCCCCCGCAGCCCTGCCCACACCCTCAGAACCCGTGCTGAGCCAGAGCAGGAGGTGTGCAGAGCATCCCGCTCACACTCAGGCCTGGAGCCTCCATGGGCAGGCTCATCTAGGGCTGGGGACGCAGAGTGTGGTCGGGGCCAAGAGATCGGTGTCAGTGGGAAAAGGAGATGCAGATTTTCATGCAGACACTTGGGCAGTACATCCACATGTGAGCTCAAGTTTGGGCTTTTCCAAGGGCCCTGGGTAGGCCAGGGGAGCAGAGCCTCCCTCTGTTTCCTCATTTATCAGATATTCCTGGACACCTCCTGTGTGCCAGAGAGTAATGCCCAGAGCAGACAGCACCCTCCTCGGGTGGACATGTCATTCAAGCAGGGGCGGGGCAGTGACACAGACAGAGGAGGGTGTCAGGTTTCCCTGAAGAAGGGAAGGGTGGTCACACCGGTGGTTGAAGGCTCCTCCCGTGGAGGCTTTTGCCAGCCCCTCCTTGGTCACCAGGCCCGTCTCGGCCAGGGCTGCCAGACTGGGGGTGGACATTGGAGGGGCTGGTCTATGGACAGGCAGGGCCAGAGGGTACAAGACTGCAGCTCACTCAGGGGAGCCCTGGGAGGGCAGCATAGAGGGATAGGCAAGGCCTCTGACGCTGCTACCCACTTGTCTCCCCCACTGCCATGTCCTCTGTCCTAAAGATCTGGCTGGAATTCTATTCCATTGATTTCCACGCCCCTCCTGAATTTCATTCTTTGAAGTTTCTGTCGGCCTCTGTACATGTCAACATGCTGGGTTCAGAGGTGGAGCGCAAGGCTGATCTTCTTCGGGCGCAGCTGGAGAAGCTGGAGCACCTGGAGCCTAGTGAGGCGGAGACTGAGGGTGAGGAGGGAGAGGGTGGGTGCCTGTGAGGGTTTGGGGCGGGGGCTGGGCTGGGCTGGGCCACACAGAGCAGAGTTTCCAGAAGCAGGCTGGGGACAGGGGCACTGAGTACTCAGAACAGTCATGCAGTGTTCTGCAGTGTGGGGAGACTTCCTGAGGCTGGGTCTCTGGACTTGGGCTTCTCAGAAAGACAGTGTCATTGGAAGAGACATAGAAACTCACGTTGATATTGCCAATTGTTGTCTCTCCAGTTCCAGCTTCTGCCCAGGCTGAGCAACGGTCCCAAGAGCGTCTGCTGTGTTCAGCTCCAGCTCCAGCTCCAGCTCCAGCTCCACTGCCAGAGGCAGAGCGAGAGCAAGATCCAGAGCCCAAGCCAGAGCCGGAGGTAGAGCAGGAGCAAGATCCAGAGCAAGTGGTAGAGCAGGAGCGAGATCCAGAGCAAGAGCAAGAGAAAGATCAAGAGAAAGTGCAGGAGAAAGAGGAAGAGAAAGATCAAGAGCCAGATCAAGATCCAGAGATAGAGCTAGAGCAAGCTGACATAACCGCTTCTGAAACCTGAAAAGAATTAGAAGAAACACCAGCACCCAGGGGAGCCCTGGCTCCAGAGCTCCCACAAACACCCTCACCAGTCCCCACTCCAGATCTGTTCTTGTCCTTCCTTGACGCTGTGCTTCTCCTCGTTTTTGTCTGTGTCCTGCATCTCCTCAAATTTTTTCATCTTTTATTTTCAATAATATCCCTTGTATAAAATAAAGTGTTTTAATATTTTCAAAATTACAATTCAGTGGCATTAAGTACATTTTTAATATGGTGCAACCCTTACCACCGTTTAGTGACCGAACAGCTTCATCTACTCTGTAGCCATTTAGCCGTCACTCCCCGTCCCGCCTCTGCCAGTCCCTAACAACCACTCCATTTTCTGGGTGTGTGTGAATTTACCTACCATGGATTGTTCCTATCAGTACAGTTATGTGTTATGTGGCCTTCTGTATCTGGCTACATAATATGAGGAAGAACTGATTAATTTCCATTGTAGGTTTTTACTAAGAGGAAAATGACAGAAACATCAAAGACTCTATGTAGAAACACAGAGCCCTGACAGTTATTATTGCCATAATCTTGAAATAGGAAGTACTTTTGAATGACTAGAGAGCCAGAAGCCACAGAGGAAAATGCTGACTTGTCCTGGTCAAAACAAAAACCAGAATAATGTCAAAAGGTGAAAAGACAAACCCCAGACTGGAAGATTCTTCATGGTCAGAGAAAGGGTAATAGGCATCCTAGTGGTCCAAAGAGTTCTCATTTATCCATGTTTGTCTAGGGACTAAGGACATATTCCTGCAGTTCCAAAGGGAAGCAATTCATATGGCCAGTAAATGCCAGACATCCGCGGCCTCCCTTAGGATGACACACAGAAATTGACTCATCATTCAGATGGCATTTGCCCCATCAGTTGGGGAGGTCTGTATGTCCCGTGATGACCAGCTCCGGTGAGAATGTGGGAAGAAGAGGTCCCAGCGGATGCCCTGGGAGCCATGTTCGTAGATACCCCATCTCGGGAACAGCTCAGCAACTCCTAACAAAGTGCTCAGGCATGTCTATTTGCCAAGCAGCGGTAATCCGGGGAGGTTATTCCACAACCGCAGCTGCTCACGTTTCTGGTGAAGTGTTTTCATCACCGCAGTGGTGGAGGTAGCAAGGGGCTGGCCTTGTCTCTAACATCCTGTAGAGGGGCTGGGTGTTCAAACCTGGTCCACATGGACCGGGGAACATTGAGCGGCTGCTGAGTGTGCACAGAAATGGTTAGGTAAACATGTCAGTTTGTAGTCTGTACCGAGGGTCTCAGGTTGAAAACCATCTATGTGCTGTCAACACGCATACACACCTGTATGTAAATGACTCTTTGGGTGAAAGAAGAAAGAGTGAGACAGACAGACACAGGACAGAGGGAGTGGAATGGGAGAGACAGCCTGGGAGACGTGACCAAGACATGAATGTGGACCAGCTTTGCTGGGTGGGACTTTCAAAATCTTTTATTCTCCTTTAGGTGATATGTCAACTTTTTTTTTTTTTTTTTTTTTTTTTTTTAAAGATGACCGGTAAGGGGAACTTAACCCCATACTTGGTGTCAGCACCACGATCTGCCAGGTGAGCCACGGGTCGGCCCAAATATGTAAATATTTTTAATGTGCACATTATTTTATAGTTACAAAAAGATTTACAACACATTAAATACCATCCACTGAACACTCACCTACTAACTGCAGTACATTACCTAGTTTCAACGTTCATAGACATTTATGACAAAGATAAAAGATAGTGATTATAAGCAAATCAGTAGTAGTTCAATAGGAATGAAGAATAACATTAAAAACACAGTCCTTGCACCCAGGAGCGCAGGGTGTGTCCTAAGCAGTGTTCCTCTGTCCTGTCCTTGCCCTGTGTGCAGGCACGTGTGTGTGTGTGCAAGAGTGCGTGTGCATGTGTGTGTACAAGCGTGTGTGTGCAGAGGTACGTGTGCGTGTGTGTGTTTGTGTACAGGCGTGTGTGTGTGTGTGTGTGTGTGTGTGTGTGTGTGTGTATAAAGAGAGAGAGAGAATTATAAAAACAAATGGGACAAGATATAAACTATTGGTAATCTGGACAATAGATATACTAGAGTTCCTTGTATTCTTGTAGCTTTTCTGTAAGTTTAAAATTATTTTAAAGTAGAGTTACAAAAAACATTTACTCAGAGCAAACTTTTGATAAAACATGCTATTAACTACCTCATGGGTAAATGCCTGTTGTCCTACATACCCAACCGATGCGTTATCCCAACAACCTCGTATATCCTACCTTCTATGAATAATACCCTCCTGTGTCTTTGACCTGCTCCTTCTCTCCACTCCCATAGTCCCTGCCTCTGAATACTTTATCCCCTATTCTAGCCATAGCTACCATGTGATAGCTACCATGTCCCACATGACATGACTACAGCTGATTGGCTTAGGTGAGCATTTGACCCAAGATGGTCCAACCAAAGAATTTCTCCATGGTTTTTGCAGTGGGTCACAAAGGACATCCAAACCAGTTATTCTTTGGGGGGCTGTCCTCGTGTGGATTTCCCCAAAAGCAGACTCTGAAACAAGGTAGTTTGTTTCGGAGCCGATCCCAAGAAGCATGGTAAGAGAGTGTGGAAGTGAGACAGGGAAAAGAGGAAAGCAATAATAAAACGTGTTCAGTCCAACCTTGTGAGGCCTATAGACTCAAACTCACAATCATCGGCCTGAAGGATGAGGGAAGTGGGGTATTTATGCAACACTTCCCATTCCTCTTTGGCTGAAGGTTCCTCCCGGGTGTATTAATGATCTGGCTCTTTTGTCCTGTCCTACCTGCCATCCCAGCCCACTTCCCCAACGAGTGAATGTCCGCAGGCAGAAGGATGCAGGTACTTGAGGTAGGAAGCCTGGGACAGATTGGAGAACAATTCCCCAGCTCCAGGGAACCTCAGGAATGGACCGAGGGCACATGGCCAGGGCAGCAAGAGTGACTGGTATAGTGGTTAATGGTGGATGATTTCAGGAGTTGTCGGTGGGCTATGCTTCCTGCCATGTGGAGGAATCTGGTCTAGAGTGAAAGAGAAGGAAGCAGACTTGCAGAAAAAGAGGCAGTGACAGAGATGCTGACAGCAGTTGAAGCCCTGCTTCCAACTGTTCTGGAGGCCCAGACCACAGCTTTGTCTATTTAGCCCTTTCTTGGCTTCAGTGAGCAATTCAAATCACCTTTATATCTTAACAAATTTGAGTTGTGCAAAACGTGTGTTTGGTCACTAGTGAGAGGAACTAGAGCTAAAAATAATTGGAGACTTTCATAAACCGTTCACACAGTTATTTTTTAAACTTGCTTTGCTCCAGTTTTGAGGCTAACAGTTAGCAGCAGCATTCCCCTCTTCTGCCCCACTTCTCTGGCTGGTCAGTTTCATTATTATTTTTTTTTTTCTTAAACAAAACAACAACCCCCCCTCCCCCCAAAAAACCCAAGACTTCTTTCACTCTTCGAAGATGCCCACAGATTTTTATTTTCCTAGATTTCGCTGGCCTAAAAATGCTTTGAATACCGGGTCCTTACAGCAGGACTTGTCCCAAATCCCCATGGGGAGCCACTGTTGTGTTTATGTATGTGTCCCTGCTTCTTTCTTAATTGAAAATGTGACCTAAGTTTCCACGATACACTAATGAAATTAAACATAATAAAGAGATTTCTTGAAATGTAAAAGCTTCTCTATGACTTTTATTTTTTTTTTATTATTATTTTTTAAAAGATGACCGGTAAGGGGATCTTAACCCTTGACTTGGTGTTGTGAGCACCACGCTCAGCCAGTGAGCGAACCGGCCATCCGTATATGGGATCCGAACCCGGGGCCTTGGTGTTCTCAGCACCACACTCTCCCGAGTGAGCCACGGGCCGGCCCTGACTTTTATTTTTCTATTGGTTTTCTCATCTCGGGTCCACCGGCGGGGGGCTTTTGGGGCGTTGAGGCGCCCTGGTCGACCTGGCTACTAGGTCGGCGGCGGTGGGCGGTCCCGGTTCTCGGGTTCCCGGGGGGCGGTGGCCTTTTTGCGGGTTTAGGCTCCCTGGACGTCCTTGCGGCTTGGACGGCTGCGGCGGCGGCGGCAGGCGGGATCGGGTCTCGGATCCCGGGGAGGGGGCTTTTGTTGGGGTTCAGGCTTCCTGGTCGGCCTGGCTGCTTGGACGGCGGCGGCGGTGGGCGGGACCGTGTCTTGGGTCCCCGGGCGTGGGGGCTTTTGTTCGTATTAAGGCTCCCTGGTCGGCCTGGCAGCTGGGACAACGACTGCGGCGGCAGCAGCGGTGGGCGTCCGTGTCTCAGGTAAGCAAGGGGGGGCTTTTGTTGGGGTTCACTATCCCTGGTCGGGCTGGAGCCTTGTACGACGACGGAAGCGCCGATGGGCGGGCCCCGGTCTCGGGTCCACTGGGGAGGGTGTGAGGGGTTCTTGGGGTTCAGGCTCCCTGGTCGGCCTGGCTGCTTGTACGACGGCTGCGGCGGCGGGGGCGGTGGGCGGGCCCGGATCTCGGGTCCCTGGGTGGGGGTGGTTTTGATGGGGTTCATGCTCCCTGGTTGGCCTGGCCTCTAGGTCGGCCGCGGTGGGCGGTCCCGGTTCTCGGGTTCCCGGGGGGCGGTGGCTTTTTTGCGGGTTTAGGCTCCCTGGACGTCCTTGCGGCTTGGACGGCTGCGGCGGCGGCGGCGGGCGGGATCGGGTCTCGGATCCCGGGGAGGGGGCTTTTGTTGGGGTTCAAGCTTCCTGGTTGGCCTGGCTGCTTGGACGGCGGCGGCGGTGGCGGCAGGCGGGATCGGGTCTCGGATCCCGGGGAGGAGGCTTTTGTTGGGGTTCAGGCTTCCTGGTCGGCCTGCCTGCTTGGACGAGGGCTGCGGCGGCGGCCTGGCTGCTGGGAAGGCGGCGGCGGTAGGCGGGCCCGGGTCCCCGGGTGGGGGTGTCATTTGTTGGGTTTCAGGATCCCTGGTAGTCCTGGCTGCTTGGACGGCGGCGGTGGGTGGGCCCGGGTCTTGGGTTCCCGGGGGGGCTGGGTGTTTTGGGGGTTCAGGCTCCCTGGACGTCCTTGCTGCTTGGACGGCGGCGGCGGCGGCGGCGGCGGCGGCGGTGGGCGGGCTCTGGTCTCAGGTACCCGGGGTGGGGGCTTTTGTTGGGGTTCAGGCTCCCTGGTCTGCATGGCTGCTTGAACTACGGCGATCGGCGGGCAGCGGGCGGCGTTACGCGTGTGGAGGGCGGTTCCGGGTCTCAGGTCCGCGGGAGAGGGGGTTTTGTTGAGCTTCGGGCTTCATGATCGGTTTGGATGCTTGGACGGCGGCGTCGGCGGCAGCAGCGGTGGTGGGCTGACCGGGGTCTCGGATCGCCGGAGGGGGGGCTTTTGTTTGAGTTCATGCTCCCTGGTGGGCTTGGCTGCATCAATGGCGGCGGTGGTGAGCGGTGAGCGTTGGGTGGTGAGCGGTGAGCGTTCGGTGGTGGGTGGTGGGCGGTGGGAGGGCCCGGGTTTCGGATCCCATGCGTTGGGGGTTTTTTGGGGGCGAAGGATTCCTGGTCGGCCTGGATTCTTGGAAGACGGCGGTGGGCGGGCCCGGGTCTCCGGATCCCGGTGGGGGCGTGGCTTCTTTTGAGTTTCAGGCTCCCTGGTCGGCCTGGCTTTTGGGACGGCAGCGGCAGTGGAAGGGCCCGGATCTCGGGTCCCCGGGGCGGGGGGCTTTTGTAGGGGTTCAGGATTCATGGTCGGCCTGGCTGCTTGGACGACGGCTGCGGCGGCGGCGGCGGTGGGCGGGCCCGGATCTCGGGTCCCCGGGTGGGGGTGGTTTTGATGGGGTCCATGCTCCCTGGTCGGCCTGGCTGCTTGGACGAAGGCGGCGGGGGTGGTGGGTGGGCTCGTCTCGGGTCCCTGAGGTGGGGGGAGCTTTTGCTGGGGTTCTGGTTCCCTGGACTTCCTGGAGGCTTGGACCGCGGCGAGCGCCTGACGGCAGATTGGCCGACGGGCCGGTGAGTGGGGTCCCTTGGAGGGCCGGCTTTTTGGGGGGTTCAGGCTCCATCCTGGGCCTGGCTGCTTGGACGACGGCGGCGGCGGCGATCGGCGGGCCCGTGTAACGCGTCCACGGGGGGTGCGGGGTGCGTGGCGGTTGTTGTGGTTCAGTCTCCCTGGTGGGCTTGGATGATGAGTGGCGGCGGCGGTGGGCGGAGGGCCGTGGGCGGTGGGCGGTTGGCGGGCCCGGATCTGGGGTCCCCGGGGGTGGGGCTATTGTTAGGGTTCAGGCTCCCTGGTCGGCCTGGGTTCTTGAACTACGGCGGGCGGCGGGCAGCGGGCGGCGTGCGGCGTGGGGAGGGCGGGCTCGCGTCTCGTGTCCACGGGGTGGCGTGGGGGGGTGGGGCGGCCCTTTTTACGTTTCAGGCTCCCTGGTCGGCCTGGCTGTTTGGACGACGGCGGTGGGCGTGCCCGGGTCTCGGGTTCCGGCGGGGTGTGGCTTGTTTTGGGTTTCATGCTCCCTGGACATCCTTGCTGCTTGGATGGCTGCGGCGGCGGCTGCGGTGGCGGCGGCGGCGGCGACGACGTTGGGCGTGCCTTGGTCTCGGGTCACCGGGGGGGAGGGGCTTTTGTTGGGATTCAGGCTCCCTGGACATCCTTGCTGTTGGGATGGCTGCTGCTGCTGCTGCGGCGGCGGCGGCGGAGGCGGTGGCGGGCGGCAGACGGGCCCGGGTCTCGGGATCCCGGTGGGGGCGTGGCTTCTTTTGAGTTTCAGGCTCCCTGGTTGGCCTGGCTGCTGGGTCGGCGGCGGCGATGGGCGGGCCCGGATCTCGGGTTCCCGGGGGGCGGTGGCTTTTTTGCGGGTTTAGGCTCCCTGGACGTCCTTGCGGCTTGGACGGCTGCGGCGGCGGCGGCAGGCGGGATCGGGTCTCGGATCCCGGGTAGGGGGCTTTTGTTGGGGTTCAGGCTCCCTGGTCTGCCTGGCTGCTTGAACTACCGCGAGCGGCGGGCAGAGGGCGGCGTTCCGCGTGTGGAGGGCGGGTCCGGGTCTCAGGTCCGCGAGAGAGGGTGCTTTTGTTGGGCTTCAGGCTTCATGATCGATTTGGATGCTTGGACGGCGGCGGCGGCGGCAGCAGCGGCGGCGGGCGGGCCCGGGTCTCGGGATCCCGTTGGGGGCGTGGCTTCTTTTGAGTTTCAGGCTCCCTGGTTGGCCTGGCTGCTAGGTCGGTGGCGGCGGTGGGCGGGCCCGGGTCTCGTGTTGGGGGGGGTGTGTGGCTTGTTTTGGGTTTCAGGCTCCCTGGACATCCCTCCGCACTGCAGGGCAGGGGATTACGTGAGTATATGTGCAGCGGATGGTGGGGACCCCTGGGATCCCCTGAGGAGTCGCCCACCACACAGACAGAGATGTGGCACTTGAGTCCAAACCTAAATATATATGAAGCCATTGTAAGGTTTTATGGAGGAAAGCAGTATGTGAATGCATGAAATTCCAACTGTCACATGGTGCAGAGAGGAAAAACAGGCCAAGAGCAAAAGTGACATTTTCGGGCCGACCCCGAGGCGCACTCGGGAGAGTGCAGCGCTGGGAGCGCAGCGACGCTATGGTCGCGGGTTCAGATCCTATATAGGAATGGCCGGTGGGCTCACTGGCTGAGCATGGTGTGGACGACACCAAGCCAAGGGTTGCGATCCCCTTACCGGTCACGAAAAAGACAAAAAAAAAAAAAAAAAAGTGACATTCTCAAGATTATGTGACAGGAACCAGACCTGTCGTTAGTCGTATTCCATGCTACCTTCCACACCGTCATGGATTTTATCTCTAGTCTTGTTTATTAGCTGCATGTGACACCGGCCACAGGTTTTAGAGATGTTTTCTCACACGTGCCTGATGCCATCCCTAGGAAGAAGATGCTAGAATGATCACCACTGTGCAGAAGGGGAGACTGGGGAGGTCCTGAGATTCACAATGGCTTGTCCAGGGTCATATAAGTGATAAGAAGCAGGAGCTGGGGCTGAACCTACGTGTATCTCCTCCGAGATGTGATGCTGGCTGCACCCAGGCCTTGCGCAGGGGTGTGGTCAGGCAGTGTTGGTGGAAGTGTGGGCAATAGAGAGAGTTCATGGGGAAGGAGGGTCAGCAGTCAGGTACCCAGAGGGTCGTTTGCAGTCTTGTACACAGAAGAGAGGCCCGGGAAATGAGGTACCAGGAAGTGACCTCACTTCCTTGACGACAGACCCCAACAGAACTCGGAACTCGGTAACCTGGCACCCACATTCTATACACAGCCCCTTCCCCAGCTCACTTGGCCACAGGCAGAGTGAGATGTTGTGCTGTATCCCGAGGTCCCGGGGCCGTAGCCCCAGGCAGCCCTGTGCTGAGAGGCTTGTCCGATGCTTCCAGCGCTGGTTCAGCCCTCGCCCTCGACTCCTGTGGCCATTTGGCAGGAGGTCCCTAAAGGTAATGTCAGGTGGCCCAGGAGAGGGTGGTCCAGGCCAGGCCAGGCCAGCACTGTGAGCCTCCCTGGGTGACCACTCTCTCCTCCTGAGTGTGTGGGGAATGGGGATATGGGACACCGTCCCTGGGTAGGGGCCGAGTGTGGGTTGTTTATAAACCTGCTGGTCCTGGTGTGTTCACACCTCAGGTCATGGCTGGAGGGTGAAAGGGGACTGCCGGGGTGGCAACCACCACCCTGTACAGTAACCCTGGGCCCTCAGGCTGTCTCCTCATGTCGTGCCTGGGGTTAAGACTGGCCTCCAGCCCCTTCCGTCCCGTGGGTTCACGGTGCTGTCACTGTGTGTCTCTCCCCTGTCCTGTGCTAGAGTGAAGACGAGTCTTCCCTGAGCCCGGATGCCACCCACATGGTGTGGCCTGTCCCGGCAGGCACCCTGCAGAAGCGGGTGGAGCACCTGGTGCCCGCTGTCCTGGGTGGCGACCGATCTTACGTCCACACGTTTCTGCTCAGCTACAGGAACTTTGCCAGTCCCCAGCAGGTGCTGGAACTGCTTTTCCTCAGGTGAGCACTCTGGCCCTCGATCGCACAGTGTCACTAGGCCGCCTCCCGTCTGTGAGTCTTGGGGCTGTCACCACACCCTTCTGAGCCTCAGGTTCCTCCTGTGATCAGTGGCGTGGTCACAGGAACAAGCTCCAGTGGGTCCCCCATGGAAAGTGCTGCTCCTGAGTCCAGCCCTGTGGAAGGTCTGCTGGAGGGGCCACGGTCGTCCTCATTCAGGATTCCTGCAACCCCCATCAGGAAGTGTCTGTCACCCCCTCACTGACCTCGTTGACTTGGGCTTCATTGTTTTCACATTTTGACAGGAAATTTGAGATTCTATCTGCAGGCCTCTGGGTGTATTCAAAGCAGGGAGACCCGGGGCGGGCAGAGCGGCTTCAGGTGCACCCAGCTCTCTTGGGAGGAGTTGGTTGGGGTTCATTCCTTCCACAAACATTATGTGAAGCCACACTATGTGCGGTGACTTTCTGGGCACTGACCATAATCCAATGAACCAAGGAGACGGCGTTCCCTGCCCTCCTGGGCTACCATTCTAGTCAGAGGTGAGACAGTCACAGTAGACATGAGAAGCAGGTAGTGCCACCATGTGGTAGATGTGACACCCTTCTGGCCTCCCCTAGGTACGAAAGCATGCTTTCTGAATTTCACGGGGATGGCAAATCCCTGAAGCAGCTCAAACGGTAAGTGGGGTTTGGGTGCAGATGGAGGGGCTCCCACCTCCACACAGCTGTGGGTGGTCTGCGGGGGCCTGTGAGTGGGGGGCTGGCAAAACTCTGGCTCCCACACATCTTATGATTCCTGCCGCAGGGCTGAGGCCTCAGGGCTTTCCCTGAGGCAGGAAAAGGAGTCAAGACGAGCTGGGGATGGGGCCCCAGGCACTGTAGGGTGTGCGAGAGCCTGGAGAGCAGAGTGAGCCCAGAGAGAACCCATCCCCACCCCCTCCCCCGCAGCCCTGCCCACACCCTCAGAACCCGTGCTGAGCCAGAGCAGGAGGTGTGCAGAGCATCCCGCTCACACTCAGGCCTGGAGCCTCCATGGGCAGGCTCATCTAGGGCTGGGGACGCAGAGTGTGGTCGGGGCCAAGAGATCGGTGTCAGTGGGAAAAGGAGATGCAGATTTTCATGCAGACACTTGGGCAGTACATCCACATGTGAGCTCAAGTTTGGGCTTTTCCAAGGGCCCTGGGTAGGCCAGGGGAGCAGAGCCTCCCTCTGTTTCCTCATTTATCAGATATTCCTGGACACCTCCTGTGTGCCAGAGAGTAATGCCCAGAGCAGACAGCACCCTCCTCGGGTGGACATGTCATTCAAGCAGGGGCGGGGCAGTGACACAGACAGAGGAGGGTGTCAGGTTTCCCTGAAGAAGGGAAGGGTGGTCACACCGGTGGTTGAAGGCTCCTCCCGTGGAGGCTTTTGCCAGCCCCTCCTTGGTCACCAGGCCCGTCTCGGCCAGGGCTGCCAGACTGGGGGTGGACATTGGAGGGGCTGGTCTATGGACAGGCAGGGCCAGAGGGTACAAGACTGCAGCTCACTCAGGGGAGCCCTGGGAGGGCAGCATAGAGGGATAGGCAAGGCCTCTGACGCTGCTACCCACTTGTCTCCCCCACTGCCATGTCCTCTGTCCTAAAGATCTGGCTGGAATTCTATTCCATTGATTTCCACGCCCCTCCTGAATTTCATTCTTTGAAGTTTCTGTCGGCCTCTGTACATGTCAACATGCTGGGTTCAGAGGTGGAGCGCAAGGCTGATCTTCTTCGGGCGCAGCTGGAGAAGCTGGAGCACCTGGAGCCTAGTGAGGCGGAGACTGAGGGTGAGGAGGGAGAGGGTGGGTGCCTGTGAGGGTTTGGGGCGGGGGCTGGGCTGGGCTGGGCCACACAGAGCAGAGTTTCCAGAAGCAGGCTGGGGACAGGGGCACTGAGTACTCAGAACAGTCATGCAGTGTTCTGCAGTGTGGGGAGACTTCCTGAGGCTGGGTCTCTGGACTTGGGCTTCTCAGAAAGACAGTGTCATTGGAAGAGACATAGAAACTCACGTTGATATTGCCAATTGTTGTCTCTCCAGTTCCAGCTTCCGCCCAGGCTGAGCAACGGTCCCAAGAGCGTCTGCTGTGTTCAGCTCCAGCTCCAGCTCCAGCTCCAGCTCCACTGCCAGAGGCAGAGCGAGAGCAAGATCCAGAGCCCAAGCCAGAGCCGGAGGTAGAGCAGGAGCAAGATCCAGAGCAAGTGGTAGAGCAGGAGCGAGATCCAGAGCAAGAGCAAGAGAAAGATCAAGAGAAAGTGCAGGAGAAAGAGGAAGAGAAAGATCAAGAGCCAGATCAAGATCCAGAGATAGAGCTAGAGCAAGCTGACATAACCGCTTCTGAAACCTGAAAAGAATTAGAAGAAACACCAGCACCCAGGGGAGCCCTGGCTCCAGAGCTCCCACAAACACCCTCACCAGTCCCCACTCCAGATCTGTTCTTGTCCTTCCTTGACGCTGTGCTTCTCCTCGTTTTTGTCTGTGTCCTGCATCTCCTCAAATTTTTTCATCTTTTATTTTCAATAATATCCCTTGTATAAAATAAAGTGTTTTAATATTTTCAAAATTACAATTCAGTGGCATTAAGTACATTTTTAATATGGTGCAACCCTTACCACCGTTTAGTGACCGAACAGCTTCATCTACTCTGTAGCCATTTAGCCGTCACTCCCCGTCCCGCCTCTGCCAGTCCCTGACAACCACTCCATTTTCTGGGTGTGTGTGAATTTACCTACCATGGATTGTTCCTATCAGTACAGTTATGTGTTATGTGGCCTTCTGTATCTGGCTACATAATATGAGGAAGAACTGATTAATTTCCATTGTAGGTTTTTACTAAGAGGAAAATGACAGAAACATCAAAGACTCTATGTAGAAACACAGAGCCCTGACAGTTATTATTGCCATAATCTTGAAATAGGAAGTACTTTTGAATGACTAGAGAGCCAGAAGCCACAGAGGAAAATGCTGACTTGTCCTGGTCAAAACAAAAACCAGAATAATGTCAAAAGGTGAAAAGACAAACCCCAGACTGGAAGATTCTTCATGGTCAGAGAAAGGGTAATAGGCATCCTAGTGGTCCAAAGAGTTCTCATTTATCCATGTTTGTCTAGGGACTAAGGACATATTCCTGCAGTTCCAAAGGGAAGCAATTCATATGGCCAGTAAATGCCAGACATCCGCGGCCTCCCTTAGGATGACACACAGAAATTGACTCATCATTCAGATGGCATTTGCCCCATCAGTTGGGGAGGTCTGTATGTCCCGTGATGACCAGCTCCGGTGAGAATGTGGGAAGAAGAGGTCCCAGCGGATGCCCTGGGAGCCATGTTCGTAGATACCCCATCTCGGGAACAGCTCAGCAACTCCTAACAAAGTGCTCAGGCATGTCTATTTGCCAAGCAGCGGTAATCCGGGGAGGTTATTCCACAACCGCAGCTGCTCACGTTTCTGGTGAAGTGTTTTCATCACCGCAGTGGTGGAGGTAGCAAGGGGCTGGCCTTGTCTCTAACATCCTGTAGAGGGGCTGGGTGTTCAAACCTGGTCCACATGGACCGGGGAACATTGAGCGGCTGCTGAGTGTGCACAGAAATGGTTAGGTAAACATGTCAGTTTGTAGTCTGTACCGAGGGTCTCAGGTTGAAAACCATCTATGTGCTGTCAACACGCATACACACCTGTATGTAAATGACTCTTTGGGTGAAAGAAGAAAGAGTGAGACAGACAGACACAGGACAGAGGGAGTGGAATGGGAGAGACAGCCTGGGAGACGTGACCAAGACATGAATGTGGACCAGCTTTGCTGGGTGGGACTTTCAAAATCTTTTATTCTCCTTTAGGTGATATGTCAACTTTTTTTTTTTTTTTTTTTTTTTTTTTAAAGATGACCGGTAAGGGGAACTTAACCCCATACTTGGTGTCAGCACCACGATCTGCCAGGTGAGCCACGGGTCGGCCCAAATATGTAAATATTTTTAATGTGCACATTATTTTATAGTTACAAAAAGATTTACAACACATTAAATACCATCCACTGAACACTCACCTACTAAGTGCAGTACATTACCTTGTTTCAACGTTCATAGACATTTATGACAAAGATAAAAGATAGTGATTATAAGCAAATCAGTAGTAGTTCAATAGGAATGAAGAATAACATTAAAAACACAGTCCTTGCACCCAGGAGCGCAGGGTGTGTCCTATGCAGTGTTCCTCTCTCCTGTCCTTGCCCTGTGTGCAGGCACGTGTGTGTGTGTGCAAGAGTGCGTGTGCATGTGTGTGTACAAGCGTGTGTGTGCAGAGGTACGTGTGCGTGTGTGTGTTTGTGTACAGGTGTGTGTGTACAGGCGTGTGTGTGTGTGTGTGTGTGTGTGTGTGTGTGTGTGTGTGTATAAAGAGAGAGAGAGAATTATAAAAACAAATGGGACAAGATATAAACTATTGGTAATCTGGACAATAGATATACTAGAGTTCCTTGTATTCTTGTAGCTTTTCTGTAAGTTTAAAATTATTTTAAAGTAGAGTTACAAAAAACATTTACTCAGAGCAAACTTTTGATAAAACATGCTATTAACTACCTCATGGGTAAATGCCTGTTGTCCTACATACCCAACCGATGCGTTATCCCAACAACCTCGTATATCCTACCTTCTATGAATAATACCCTCCTGTGTCTTTGACCTGCTCCTTCTCTCCACTCCCATAGTCCCTGCCTCTGAATACTTTATCCCCTATTCTAGCCATAGCTACCATGTGATAGCTACCATGTCCCACATGACATGACTACAGCTGATTGGCTTAGGTGAGCATTTGACCCAAGATGGTCCAACCAAAGAATTTCTCCATGGTTTTTGCAGTGGGTCACAAAGGACATCCAAACCAGTTATTCTTTGGGGGGCTGTCCTCGTGTGGATTTCCCCAAAAGCAGACTCTGAAACAAGGTAGTTTGTTTCGGAGCCGATCCCAAGAAGCATGGTAAGAGAGTGTGGAAGTGAGACAGGGAAAAGAGGAAAGCAATAATAAAACGTGTTCAGTCCAACCTTGTGAGGCCTATAGACTCAAACTCACAATCATCGGCCTGAAGGATGAGGGAAGTGGGGTATTTATGCAACACTTCCCATTCCTCTTTGGCTGAAGGTTCCTCCCGGGTGTATTAATGATCTGGCTCTTTTGTCCTGTCCTACCTGCCATCCCAGCCCACTTCCCCAACGAGTGAATGTCCGCAGGCAGAAGGATGCAGGTACTTGAGGTAGGAAGCCTGGGACAGATTGGAGAACAATTCCCCAGCTCCAGGGAACCTCAGGAATGGACCGAGGGCACATGGCCAGGGCAGCAAGAGTGACTGGTATAGTGGTTAATGGTGGATGATTTCAGGAGTTGTCGGTGGGCTATGCTTCCTGCCATGTGGAGGAATCTGGTCTAGAGTGAAAGAGAAGGAAGCAGACTTGCAGAAAAAGAGGCAGTGACAGAGATGCTGACAGCAGTTGAAGCCCTGCTTCCAACTGTTCTGGAGGCTCAGACCACAGCTTTGTCTATTTAGCCCTTTCTTGGCTTCAGTGAGCAATTCAAATCACCTTTATATCTTAACAAATTTGAGTTGTGCAAAACGTGTGTTTGGTCACTAGTGAGAGGAACTAGAGCTAAAAATAATTGGAGACTTTCATAAACCGTTCACACAGTTATTTTTTAAACTTGCTTTGCTCCAGTTTTGAGGCTAACAGTTAGCAGCAGCATTCCCCTCTTCTGCCCCACTTCTCTGGCTGGTCAGTTTCATTATTATTTTTTTTTTTCTTAAACAAAACAACAACCCCCCCTCCCCCCCAAAAACCCAAGACTTCTTTCACTCTTCGAAGATGCCCACAGATTTTTATTTTCCTAGATTTCGCTGGCCTAAAAATGCTTTGAATACCGGGTCCTTACAGCAGGACTTGTCCCAAATCCCCATGGGGAGCCACTGTTGTGTTTATGTATGTGTCCCTGCTTCTTTCTTAATTGAAAATGTGACCTAAGTTTCCACGATACACTAATGAAATTAAACATAATAAAGAGATTTCTTGAAATGTAAAAGCTTCTCTATGACTTTTATTTTTTTTTATTATTATTTTTTAAAAGATGACCGGTAAGGGGATCTTAACCCTTGACTTGGTGTTGTGAGCACCACGCTCAGCCAGTGAGCGAACCGGCCATCCGTATATGGGATCCGAACCCGGGGCCTTGGTGTTCTCAGCACCACACTCTCCCGAGTGAGCCACGGGCCGGCCCTGACTTTTATTTTTCTATTGGTTTTCTCATCTCGGGTCCACCGGCGGGGGGCTTTTGGGGCGTTGAGGCGCCCTGGTCGACCTGGCTACTAGGTCGGCGGCGGTGGGCGGTCCCGGTTCTCGGGTTCCCGGGGGGCGGTGGCCTTTTTGCGGGTTTAGGCTCCCTGGACGTCCTTGCGGCTTGGACGGCTGCGGCGGCGGCGGCAGGCGGGATCGGGTCTCGGATCCCGGGGAGGGGGCTTTTGTTGGGGTTCAGGCTTCCTGGTCGGCCTGGCTGCTTGGACGGCGGCGGCGGTGGGCGGGACCGTGTCTTGGGTCCCCGGGCGTGGGGGCTTTTGTTCGTATTAAGGCTCCCTGGTCGGCCTGGCAGCTGGGACAACGACTGCGGCGGCAGCAGCGGTGGGCGTCCGTGTCTCAGGTAAGCAACGGGGGGCTTTTGTTGGGGTTCACTATCCCTGGTCGGGCTGGAGCCTTGTACGACGACGGAAGCGCCGATGGGCGGGCCCCGGTCTCGGGTCCACTGGGGAGGGTGTGAGGGGTTCTTGGGGTTCAGGCTCCCTGGTCGGCCTGGCTGCTTGTACGACGGCTGCGGCGGCGGGGGCGGTGGGCGGGCCCGGATCTCGGGTCCCTGGGTGGGGGTGGTTTTGATGGGGTTCATGCTCCCTGGTTGGCCTGGCCTCTAGGTCGGCCGCGGTGGGCGGTCCCGGTTCTCGGGTTCCCGGGGGGCGGTGGCTTTTTTGCGGGTTTAGGCTCCCTGGACGTCCTTGCGGCTTGGACGGCTGCGGCGGCGGCGGCGGGCGGGATCGGGTCTCGGATCCCGGGGAGGGGGCTTTTGTTGGGGTTCAAGCTTCCTGGTTGGCCTGGCTGCTTGGACGGCGGCGGCGGTGGCGGCAGGCGGGATCGGGTCTCGGATCCCGGGGAGGAGGCTTTTGTTGGGGTTCAGGCTTCCTGGTCGGCCTGCCTGCTTGGAAGGCGGCGGCGGTGGGCGGGACCGTGTCTTGGGTCCCCGGGCGTGGGGGCTTTTGTTCGTATTAAGGCTCCCTGGTCGGCCTGGCAGCTGGGACAACGACTGCGGCGGCAGCAGCGGTGGGCGTCCGTGTCTCAGGTAAGCAAGGGGGGGCTTTTGTTGGGGTTCACTATCCCTGGTCGGGCTGGAGCCTTGTACGACGGCTGCGGCGGCGGGGGCGGTGGGCGGGCCCGGATTTCGGGTCCCTGGGTGGGGGTGGTTTTGATGGGGTTCATGCTCCCTGGTTGGCCTGGCCTCTAAGTCGGCCGCGGTGGGCGGTCCCGGTTCTCGGGTTCCCGGGGGGCGGTGGCTTTTTTGCGGGTTTAGGCTCCCTGGACGTCCTTGCGGGTTGGACGGCTGCGGCGGCGGCGGCAGGCGGGATTGGGTCTCGGATCCCGGGAAGGGGGCTTTTGTTGTGGTTCAAGCTTCCTGGTTGGCCTGGCTGCTTGGACGGCGGCGGCGGTGGCGGCAGGCGGGATCGGGTCTCGGATCCCGGGGAGGGGGCTTTTGGTGGGGTTCAGGCTTCCTGGTCGGCCTGCCTGTTTGGACGAGGGCTGCGGCGGCGGCGTGGCTGCTGGGAAGGCGGCGGGGGTAGGCGGGCCCGGGTACCCGGGTGGGGGTGTCATTTGTTGGGTTTCAGGATCCCTGGTAGTCCTGGCTGCTTGGACGGCGGCGGTGGGTGGGCCCGGGTCTTGGGTTCCCGGGTGGCTGGGTGTTTTAGGGGTTCAGGCTCCCTGGACGTCCTTGCTGCTTGGACGGCGGCGGCGGCGGCCAGTCACCTGACAAAACCAGACCTCAGGAAATGCGACCTCTGTCTGCAAGCTTTCGAGGAAAGAAAACCAGCCGCCCGTGGGCATCCTCTCCTGCTTTTGCTTGCTACGTGAGGACATGCGTGATGGATGCGTGCGCCCACGGACAAGTTGGGCCTCTTGACACGGAGGGCTTGGGGTCACGGCGGTGTGGGGATCAAGTGAGATGGAACAAGGGAGGTAAAATCCAAAGTCCCTTCCCTTGATGAACAAAGTTTCTTGCCTCAATATCGAAGAAGCAAACACAAGGCAGAAGGAAAGAAGACAGGAGAAAGAAAGGAGGAGGGAAGGAAAGAAGGAAAGACGAGACAACGAACGGAATGCTCCCAGGACTCTGCAATACCGTTTCCCGTTTCTTCAAGGAGGACCCGGGACGCGACCTTCAGAGGGTGTGCGTGTGTGTGCACGTGTGTGTCCCGACGCGTGACACAGACCTGCCGACAGACAGAGGAAGAGAGAGACTCTCACCCGCTCCTTCCTCGAGTCGGCATTCTGAAGAAAAGGATCTTTGAAGAGTGAGAGAAACGGAACAGTGAAGAGTGAGTACGGGTCTTCCCGGCACTTGCGATGTATACTGACGGACGCGAAAATCCCTCCGCTAAAGCACCCGAAGTCACCTGTGCCGATCTTGGCCGCAAGACGGTGTGTAGCTAGAAATCCCCAAATGGCACGTCAGTCCTCAGACGGCATGGACTAGAGCTGGGACTTTGACGGGGTTTTCGCTCGTTCATGAGAACAGAAGACGATGCAGGTGGATAAAGACAGTAGGAAGGACGGAAGTCGAGAGGTCTCAGTAAAGTGAACCAACGAAGTCACATTGAGCTTTGAAGTCTACTTTTAATGGAAAAGTGGAAACTCCCCTAACGGTGGAGGGTCCGTGATGTTGTTTTGGAACGTACCACTTGAAATGAAAGGGAAAGACTCAGATAAAGCAGGACATCCAGGAAGTTTCGAGGAGAGCGATACTTGATTCAGCAGGAGAACGGAAAGCTCTGGGAGTTAACGGGCACGTCAATATGTGAAAAATGCCTCCGGTTTGGGAAGACTGCCTTTCGAATGCTCTCGTCAAGGACTGCGAGGACTGCTAATGGAACTGCCCTGGCCTTTTCTCTCCGTTTCCGTGTTCAGATTCAAATTTTAAACCTACGTGCCCCTCCGCCCCGTCCGCACACACCCCAGAAGATGCCCACTCACACTCTCGGGGAGACAAGTCTTTTCTTCGGATCCAAGCCTGCGGCGTCAATTCTTACGAGATGGCTCTACAAGTACACCCCCACGTTTCGTTTCCAACTCTCAGAGCTACCAACAAGACGCCTTCAGGTCGCGCAGAGACCAGAAAGGACCTACGGCATGTCCATCCGACCCCATCCGCGCCCCGTCTTCTCCGTTGCCTCCCCACCCCCCTGCTTTCAGGCTCGAGTTCTCTATTCGTGCGTTTTTCGTGCTTAAAACCAAGTCCGCTGAACTCGGTGAGTTTTAAAGAAGAAGAAATTGACTGCTTCCTCTTGCGGAGGCTGGGACGCCCAAAGTCCCCTCTGCTGGTGTGGACAGTGACCCAGGGCTCTCCCACTGCACGACGGTGGAAGCGGAGAGAGCAGAGCAGAGCAGAGGGCAGAGAGAGAGAAAGACAGACTCTCCTCTTGGAAAGCCCTCAGAAGCTCGCCCCTGACCACCGTTAGGAATCCACTCACTACTGCCTGGTCCTACAATCCGATCACCTCTTCACGGCCCCACCTCCCAACTACCATAATGGGATAGCCCACCCTCTTAACGCTCACAGTGGAGGCTGTTTCTGATACATAACATTTGGGGAAAACTTTTTAAGCTCCAATGAGTTCTGGGGGGACACCACTCCACCCACTACAACTTGCAAAGCGGCCAGAACGACAAAAACAATGTGAGTGTTTGTCCTTGAGACCTATTCTTCCCCACTTGGATTGCTTCCTGTTTGGACCTGGCCCAAGTAGCCAGGAAGGGAAGCACTCCACAGAGGAGGTTCCGTTTGCCATGCAAGTGCTTGTTCTCCTCAGAATTCAGTGAAAGCGCCCGTGGCCCTTTGCCCACGGTGTCCCCGGCGCCGCTCCGGTGCCCCGAAACAATCGTTGAGGCCAGGAAGTGAGAACACGAGTTGAGCCCTGCCCACAGCAATGACTACAGAGACTCTCTCGGGCCTGCCGAGTGCTTGCTGCTGGTTCCTGCCTCCGTCCTGCTCCCAAACACGATGTGCTCCTGGTTCATCCTTCCTCGTACCGAACTGATTCTGCATGAAAAAGCCAAGCCAAGGCCAGCCAAACCAAAGAGGTCTGCGTGGGGGTGTTGGGAAGAAAGCCTTGTTCCCCCTACAGTGGACTTTCCAGTGAGCTTTGCAGCACGTCTAGCAGAGCCTGAAATTCTCCTTCGCTGAGGGGCGGTTCAGGTGACGGAGGGTCGTTCCCCTCTGTCTCCAGATTCAGAAAGGCTTCGGCACTTTCCTGAAACTCTGGGCTCCAGAGGAGCTGATCGAGGAGGCTGGCGCTTCCTGCGGAGTGCCGGTCAGCTTGCTGGGGCGGCTGAGTTGGCTCCTGCTTCGGCAGTGCCTGCTGCTGCCACACGGCCACCTCGGCGTGTACAGGCTGCTGAGGGGGTGCTTCTCCGGCGGTCCATTGGAGCATCACACCCTGGTGCCCTGCCCTCGAGCATTGCCTCTGGTGGGAGGTGTCTTGCTGAGCCAGGGCCTGCCACAGTTGCTGAGGGCGACCAGCTTGTGGCTGACAAGAGGCCTTCAAGGGCAATACGGCCAGGCCAGTGTCTCCGGTGCCTTGGTCATCCTGGCGTCCGCTGTGGTATTGGGGCCACACGGGGGTCTGAGTGTGCGAGAGCCCCACTCCTAGTATGGGTGCTGTTGACGCGTGGCTCACGAGAGTGACCGGACCGTGAGACATCCCTCCAGCAGGCACAGGCTGGCTGGGCTGGACCATCGTGAGCCCCGCCGCCCGGCTCACGCGGCCCCGAGAGGGCGCTTCCCAAGGACCAAAGGCCGGGTGCAGTGGGGCCAACGCTTCTCCCGATGGCAGCGGGTTGCTGCCGTAACGATGGCAGGGAGGAGCGTGGGCAGACACGCTGGGCGCGGTGCACAGGTGGCTCGGCTGCAGCTGAACACTCACGTCAGGTGTCCCACTTGAGCCTTCTGCCAGGAAATTCACGGCTCCGCCTGGGCTCTTCTGGCCTGGGTGCCGAGATCTTCGGTTCTGAAACCAGATTTGAATTCTGGCCTCCGGGAGGCCTGTTTGTGTAGCCAGCTCTTCCCTGGTGGCAATTCCAGGAAACCGATTCTTCTCAAAAGCTTCAATGAGGATCCTGGCTTGGGCGCCGCTGATGGCCGTGCGCTTTCGTCGGCCTTCCTTGGGCACGCGTTCCTGAGCGTGAGGACGAGGCCCTTCCTCAGTCTGCACTTGCTGTTCTCCTGAGGAGCCTCGGGACTTGAGTCGACTCTGCCTCAGCTGTCGTGTTCTCTGGTTTTGAAACCAAATCTGAATTCTACATTCTGGAATGCCAATTGCTTCAGCCAGTTCTTCTCTGGCCGCTATACCAGGGTAGGGGTTCTGCTCAAACGATGCTTGCAGAGCACCCTTTTGACTCGAGCTCAGAACAACCCTCCTGCGTCGGGCTTCTCTTGGCAGAGAGTCTCTCGGGCTGCTCGTCCCCTCCATAGCGAGAAGAGTCGCCTGGGTTCCACGGAGTCAGCCGGCCAACTGAGCAGCTCCCGGAAGGGCGGCGGGACTGGCCGGTCAGGGCCCAGCGGGGGGCCCGCCCAGTCCACACCTACTCTCAGAGCTCCGCCCCTCATTCAATATTCATAACCCCGACGTGCTCACCGGAAGCAAGCCGAGGGTCACTTTAAGGAGAGGTACAGAGGCCTCCAAATACTTCTGCGTCACACGCAATTCTTTTCCAAAGATCACTTGGATGGTGGGCGACCTCGCTGAGACATATCGAATCCTTTTGGGTTCCCAGTACGTTCAAAGGACTCTCGTCTCTTCATGTTGATGGGTGGTGGCATTCTCCAAATCAAGGACTGCCACTACTGCCATGAGTTCTTTACTCACTCTCCTCGGCTTCCCCTGGAACACTTTCACTTTGTCGGCAAATCAATTGGCTGAAATTTGTGAAATGACCTGTGAGGAAACTGGATACTGGTGACTGCTTCCCCGGGTCGAACCAGCGATGTTACCGATCGGCATCGCATCCTGGACAGAGGGCAACCAGTCTCATGAAACCACAAAGTATGGCCGAGGCCAGTCACCTGACAAAACCAGACAACAGGAAATGCGACCTCCGTCTGCAAGCTTTCGAGGAAAGAAAACCAGCCGCCCGTGGGCATCCTCTCCTGCTTTTGCTTGCTACGTGAGGACATGCGTGATGGATGCGTGCGCCCACGGACAAGTTGGGCCTCTTGACACGGAGGGCTTGGGGTCACGGCGGTGTGGGGATCAAGTGAGATGGAACAAGGGAGGTAAAATCCAAAGTCCCTTCCCTTGATGAACAAAGTTTCTTGCCTCAATATCGAAGAAGCAAACACAAGGCAGAAGGAAAGAAGACAGGAGAAAGAAAGGAGGAGGGAAGGAAAGAAGGAAAGACGAGACAACGAAAGGAATGCTCCCAGGACTCTGCAATACCGTTTCCCGTTTCTTCAAGGAGGACCCGGGACGCGACCTTCAGAGGGTGTGCGTGTGTGTGCACGTGTGTGTCCCGACGCGTGACACAGACCTGCCGACAGACAGAGGAAGAGAGAGACTCTCACCCGCTCCTTCCTCGAGTCGGCATTCTGAAGAAAAGGATCTTTGAAGAGTGAGAGAAACGGAACAGTGAAGAGTGAGTACGGGTCTTCCCGGCACTTGCGATGTATACTGACGGACGCGAAAATCCCTCCGCTAAAGCACCCGAAGTCACCTGTGCCGATCTTGGCCGCAAGACGGTGTGTAGCTAGAAATCCCCAAATGGCACGTCAGTCCTCAGACGGCATGGACTAGAGCTGGGACTTTGACGGGGTTTTCGCTCGTTCATGAGAACAGAAGACGATGCAGGTGGATAAAGACAGTAGGAAGGACGGAAGTCGAGAGGTCTCAGTAAAGTGAACCAACGAAGTCACATTGAGCTTTGAAGTCTACTTTTAATGGAAAAGTGGAAACTCCCCTAACGGTGGAGGGTCCGTGATGTCGTTTTGGAACGTACCACTTGAAATGAAAGGGAAAGACTCAGATAAAGCAGGACATCCAGGAAGTTTCGAGGAGAGCGATACTTGATTCAGCAGGAGAACGGAAAGCTCTGGGAGTTAACGGGCACGTCAATATGTGAAAAATGCCTCCGGTTTGGGAAGACTGCCTTTCGAATGCTCTCGTCAAGGACTGCGAGGACTGCTAATGGAACTGCCCTGGCCTTTTCTCTCCGTTTCCGTGTTCAGATTCAAATTTTAAACCTACGTGCCCCTCCGCCCCGTCCGCACACACCCCAGAAGATGCCCACTCACACTCTCGGGGAGAGAAGTCTTTTCTTCGGATCCAAGCCTGGGGCGTCAATTCTTACGAGATGGCTCTACAAGTACACCCCCACGTTTCGTTTCCAACTCTCAGAGCTACCAACAAGACGCCTTCAGGTCGCGCAGAGACCAGAAAGGACCTACGGCATGTCCATCCGACCCCATCCGCGCCCCGTCTTCTCCGTTGCCTCCCCACGCCCCTGCTTTCAGGCTCGAGTTCTCTATTCGTGCGTTTTTCGTGCTTAAAACCAAGTCCGCTGAACTCGGTGAGTTTTAAAGAAGAAGAAATTGACTGCTTCCTCTTGCGGAGGCTGGGACGCCCAAAGTCCCCTCTGCTGGTGTGGACAGTGACCCAGGGCTCTCCCACTGCACGACGGTGGAAGCGGAGAGAGCAGAGCAGAGCAGAGGGCAGAGAGAGAGAAAGACAGACTCTCCTCTTGGAAAGCCCTCAGAAGCTCGCCCCTGACCACCGTTAGGAATCCACTCACTACTGCCTGGTCCTACAATCCGATCACCTCTTCACGGCCCCACCTCCCAACTACCATAATGGGATAGCCCACCCTCTTAACGCTCACAGTGGAGGCTGTTTCTGATACATAACATTTGGGGAAAACTTTTCAAGCTCCAATGAGTTCTGGGGGGACACCACTCCACCCACTACAACTTGCAAAGCGGCCAGAACGACAAAAACAATGTGAGTGTTTGTCCTTGAGACCTATTCTTCCCCACTTGGATTGCTTCCTGTTTGGACCTGGCCCAAGTAGCCAGGAAGGGAAGCACTCCACAGAGGAGGTTCCGTTTGCCATGCAAGTGCTTGTTCTCCTCAGAATTCAGTGAAAGCGCCCGTGGCCCTTTGCCCACGGTGTCCCCGGCGCCGCTCCGGTGCCCCGAAACAATCGTTGAGGCCAGGAAGTGAGAACACGAGTTGAGCCCTGCCCACAGCAATGACTACAGAGACTCTCTCGGGCCTGCCGAGTGCTTGCTGCTGGTTCCTGCCTCCGTCCTGCTCCCAAACACGATGTGCTCCTGGTTCATCCTTCCTCGTACCGAACCGATTCTGCATGAAAAAGCCAAGCCAAGGCCAGCCAAACCAAAGAGGTCTGCGTGGGGGTGTTGGGAAGAAAGCCTTGTTCCCCCTACAGTGGACTTTCCAGTGAGCTTTGCAGCACGTCTAGCAGAGCCTGAAATTCTCCTTCGCTGAGGGGCGGTTCAGGTGACGGAGGGTCGTTCCCCTCTGTCTCCAGATTCAGAAAGGCTTTGGCACTTTCCTGAAACTCTGGGCTCCAGAGGAGCTGATCGAGGAGGCTGGCGCTTCCTGCGGAGTGCCGGTCAGCTTGCTGGGGCGGCTGAGTTGGCTCCTGCTTCGGCAGTGCCTGCTGCTGCCACACGGCCACCTCGGCGTGTACAGGCTGCTGAGGGGGTGCTTCTCCGGCGGTCCATTGGAGCATCACACCCTGGTGCCCTGCCCTCGAGCATTGCCTCTGGTGGGAGGTGTCTTGCTGAGCCAGGGCCTGCCACAGTTGCTGAGGGCGACCAGCTTGTGGCTGACAAGAGGCCTTCAAGGGCAATACGGCCAGGCCAGTGTCTCCGGTGCCTTGGTCATCCTGGCGTCCGCTGTGGTATTGGGGCCACACGGGGGTCTGAGTGTGCGAGAGCCCCACTCCTAGTATGGGTGCTGTTGACGCGTGGCTCACGAGAGTGACCGGACCGTGAGACATCCCTCCAGCAGGCACAGGCTGGCTGGGCTGGACCATCGTGAGCCCCGCCGCCCGGCTCACGCGGCCCCGAGAGGGCGCTTCCCAAGGACCAAAGGCCGGGTGCAGTGGGGCCAACGCTTCTCCCGATGGCAGCGGGTTGCTGCCGTAACGATGGCAGGGAGGAGCGTGGGCAGACACGCTGGGCGCGGTGCACAGGTGGCTCGGCTGCAGCTGAACACTCACGTCAGGTGTCCCACTTGAGCCTTCTGCCAGGAAATTCACGGCTCCGCCTGGGCTCTTCTGGCCTGGGTGCCGAGATCTTCGGTTCTGAAACCAGATTTGAATTCTGGCCTCCGGGAGGCCTGTTTGTGTAGCCAGCTCTTCCCTGGTGGCAATTCCAGGAAACCGATTCTTCTCAAAAGCTTCAATGAGGATCCTGGCTTGGGCGCCGCTGATGGCCGTGCGCTTTCGTCGGCCTTCCTTGGGCACGCGTTCCTGAGCGTGAGGACGAGGCCCTTCCTCAGTCTGCACTTGCTGTTCTCCTGAGGAGCCTCGGGACTTGAGTCGACTCTGCCTCAGCTGTCGTGTTCTCTGGTTTTGAAACCAAATCTGAATTCTACATTCTGGAATGCCAATTGCTTCAGCCAGTTCTTCTCTGGCCGCTATACCAGGGTAGGGGTTCTGCTCAAACGATGCTTGCAGAGCACCCTTTTGACTCGAGCTCAGAACAACCCTCCTGCGTCGGGCTTCTCTTGGCAGAGAGTCTCTCGGGCTGCTCGTCCCCTCCATAGCGAGAAGAGTCGCCTGGGTTCCACGGAGTCAGCCGGCCAACTGAGCAGCTCCCGGAAGGGCGGCGGGACTGGCCGGTCAGGGCCCAGCGGGGGGCCCGCCCAGTCCACACCTACTCTCAGAGCTCCGCCCCTCATTCAATATTCATAACCCCGACGTGCTCACCGGAAGCAAGCCGAGGGTCACTTTAAGGAGAGGTACAGAGGCCTCCAAATACTTCTGCGTCACACGCAATTCTTTTCCAAAGATCACTTGGATGGTGGGCGACCTCGCTGAGACATATCGAATCCTTTTGGGTTCCCAGTACGTTCAAAGGACTCTCGTCTCTTCATGTTGATGGGTGGTGGCATTCTCCAAATCAAGGACTGCCACTACTGCCATGAGTTCTTTACTCACTCTCCTCGGCTTCCCCTGGAACACTTTCACTTTGTCGGCAAATCAATTGGCTGAAATTTGTGAAATGACCTGTGAGGAAACTGGATACTGGTGACTGCTTCCCCGGGTCGAACCAGCGATGTTACCGATCGGCATCGCATCCTGGACAGAGGGCAACCAGTCTCATGAAACCACAAAGTATGGCCGAGGCCAGTCACCTGACAAAACCAGACAACAGGAAATGCGACCTCCGTCTGCAAGCTTTCGAGGAAAGAAAACCAGCCGCCCGTGGGCATCCTCTCCTGCTTTTGCTTGCTACGTGAGGACATGCGTGATGGATGCGTGCGCCCACGGACAAGTTGGGCCTCTTGACACGGAGGGCTTGGGGTCACGGCGGTGTGGGGATCAAGTGAGATGGAACAAGGGAGGTAAAATCCAAAGTCCCTTCCCTTGATGAACAAAGTTTCTTGCCTCAATATCGAAGAAGCAAACACAAGGCAGAAGGAAAGAAGACAGGAGAAAGAAAGGAGGAGGGAAGGAAAGAAGGAAAGACGAGACAACGAACGGAATGCTCCCAGGACTCTGCAATACCGTTTCCCGTTTCTTCAAGGAGGACCCGGGACGCGACCTTCAGAGGGTGTGCGTGTGTGTGCACGTGTGTGTCCCGACGCGTGACACAGACCTGCCGACAGACAGAGGAAGAGAGAGACTCTCACCCGCTCCTTCCTCGAGTCGGCATTCTGAAGAAAAGGATCTTTGAAGAGTGAGAGAAACGGAGCAGTGAAGAGTGAGTACGGGTCTTCCCGGCACTTGCGATGTATACTGACGGACGCGAAAATCCCTCCGCTAAAGCACCCGAAGTCACCTGTGCCGATCTTGGCCGCAAGACGGTGTGTAGCTAGAAATCCCCAAATGGCACGTCAGTCCTCAGACGGCATGGACTAGAGCTGGGACTTTGACGGGGTTTTCGCTCGTTCATGAGAACAGAAGACGATGCAGGTGGATAAAGACAGTAGGAAGGACGGAAGTCGAGAGGTCTCAGTAAAGTGAACCAACGAAGTCACATTGAGCTTTGAAGCCTACTTTTAATGGAAAAGTGGAAACTCCCCTAACGGTGGAGGGTCCGTGATGTCGTTTTGGAACGTACCACTTGAAATGAAAGGGAAAGACTCAGATAAAGCAGGACATCCAGGAAGTTTCGAGGAGAGCGATACTTGATTCAGCAGGAGAACGGAAAGCTCTGGGAGTTAACGGGCACGTCAATACGTGAAAAATGCCTCCGGTTTGGGAAGACTGCCTTTCGCATGCTCTCGTCAAGGACTGCGAGGACTGCTAATGGAACTGCCCTGGCCTTTTCTCTCCGTTTCCGTGTTCAGATTCAAATTTTAAACCTACGTGCCCCTCCGCCCCGTCCGCACACACCCCAGAAGATGCCCACTCACACTCTCGGGGAGACAAGTCTTTTCTTCGGATCCAAGCCTGGGGCGTCAATTCTTACGAGATGGCTCTACAAGTACACCCCCACGTTTCGTTTCCAACTCTCAGAGCTACCAACAAGACGCCTTCAGGTCGCGCAGAGACCAGAAAGGACCTACGGCATGTCCATCCGACCCCATCCGCGCCCCGTCTTCTCCGTTGCCTCCCCACCCCCCTGCTTTCAGGCTCGAGTTCTCTATTCGTGCGTTTTTCGTGCTTAAAACCAAGTCCGCTGAACTCGGTGAGTTTTAAAGAAGAAGAAATTGACTGCTTCCTCTTGCGGAGGCTGGGACGCCCAAAGTCCCCTCTGCTGGTGTGGACAGTGACCCAGGGCTCTCCCACTGCACGACGGTGGAAGCGGAGAGAGCAGAGCAGAGCAGAGGGCAGAGAGAGAGAAAGACAGACTCTCCTCTTGGAAAGCCCTCAGAAGCTCGCCCCTGACCACCGTTAGGAATCCACTCACTACTGCCTGGTCCTACAATCCGATCACCTCTTCACGGCCCCACCTCCCAACTACCATAATGGGATAGCCCACCCTCTTAACGCTCACAGTGGAGGCTGTTTCTGATACATAACATTTGGGGAAAACTTTTCAAGCTCCAATGAGTTCTGGGGGGACACCACTCCACCCACTACAACTTGCAAAGCGGCCAGAACGACAAAAACAACGTGAGTGTTTGTCCTTGAGACCTATTCTTCCCCACTTGGATTGCTTCCTGTTTGGACCTGGCCCAAGTAGCCAGGAAGGGAAGCACTCCACAGAGGAGGTTCCGTTTGCCATGCAAGTGCTTGTTCTCCTCAGAATTCAGTGAAAGCGCCCGTGGCCCTTTGCCCACGGTGTCCCCGGCGCCGCTCCGGTGCCCCGAAACAATCGTTGAGGCCAGGAAGTGAGAACACGAGTTGAGCCCTGCCCACAGCAATGACTACAGAGACTCTCTCGGGCCTGCCGAGTGCTTGCTGCTGGTTCCTGCCTCCGTCCTGCTCCCAAACACGATGTGCTCCTGGTTCATCCTTCCTCGTACCGAACCGATTCTGCATGAAAAAGCCAAGCCAAGGCCAGCCAAACCAAAGAGGTCTGCGTGGGGGTGTTGGGAAGAAAGCCTTGTTCCCCCTACAGTGGACTTTCCAGTGAGCTTTGCAGCACGTCTAGCAGAGCCTGAAATTCTCCTTCGCTGAGGGGCGGTTCAGGTGACGGAGGGTCGTTCCCCTCTGTCTCCAGATTCAGAAAGGCTTCGGCACTTTCCTGAAACTCTGGGCTCCAGAGGAGCTGATCGAGGAGGCTGGCGCTTCCTGCGGAGTGCCGGTCAGCTTGCTGGGGCGGCTGAGTTGGCTCCTGCTTCGGCAGTGCCTGCTGCTGCCACACGGCCACCTCGGCGTGTACAGGCTGCTGAGGGGGTGCTTCTCCGGCGGTCCATTGGAGCATCACACCCTGGTGCCCTGCCCTCGAGCATTGCCTCTGGTGGGAGGTGTCTTGCTGAGCCAGGGCCTGCCACAGTTGCTGAGGGCGACCAGCTTGTGGCTGACAAGAGGCCTTCAAGGGCAATACGGCCAGGCCAGTGTCTCCGGTGCCTTGGTCATCCTGGCGTCCGCTGTGGTATTGGGGCCACACGGGGGTCTGAGTGTGCGAGAGCCCCACTCCTAGTATGGGTGCTGTTGACGCGTGGCTCACGAGAGTGACCGGACCGTGAGACATCCCTCCAGCAGGCACAGGCTGGCTGGGCTGGACCATCGTGAGCCCCGCCGCCCGGCTCACGCGGCCCCGAGAGGGCGCTTCCCAAGGACCAAAGGCCGGGTGCAGTGGGGCCAACGCTTCTCCCGATGGCAGCGGGTTGCTGCCGTAACGATGGCAGGGAGGAGCGTGGGCAGACACGCTGGGCGCGGTGCACAGGTGGCTCGGCTGCAGCTGAACACTCACGTCAGGTGTCCCACTTGAGCCTTCTGCCAGGAAATTCACGGCTCCGCCTGGGCTCTTCTGGCCTGGGTGCCGAGATCTTCGGTTCTGAAACCAGATTTGAATTCTGGCCTCCGGGAGGCCTGTTTGTGTAGCCAGCTCTTCCCTGGTGGCAATTCCAGGAAACCGATTCTTCTCAAAAGCTTCAATGAGGATCCTGGCTTGGGCGCCGCTGATGGCCGTGCGCTTTCGTCGGCCTTCCTTGGGCACGCGTTCCTGAGCGTGAGGACGAGGCCCTTCCTCAGTCTGCACTTGCTGTTCTCCTGAGGAGCCTCGGGACTTGAGTCGACTCTGCCTCAGCTGTCGTGTTCTCTGGTTTTGAAACCAAATCTGAATTCTACATTCTGGAATGCCAATTGCTTCAGCCAGTTCTTCTCTGGCCGCTATACCAGGGTAGGGGTTCTGCTCAAACGATGCTTGCAGAGCACCCTTTTGACTCGAGCTCAGAACAACCCTCCTGCGTCGGGCTTCTCTTGGCAGAGAGTCTCTCGGGCTGCTCGTCCCCTCCATAGCGAGAAGAGTCGCCTGGGTTCCACGGAGTCAGCCGGCCAACTGAGCAGCTCCCGGAAGGGCGGCGGGACTGGCCGGTCAGGGCCCAGCGGGGGGCCCGCCCAGTCCACACCTACTCTCAGAGCTCCGCCCCTCATTCAATATTCATAACCCCGACGTGCTCACCGGAAGCAAGCCGAGGGTCACTTTAAGGAGAGGTACAGAGGCCTCCAAATACTTCTGCGTCACACGCAATTCTTTTCCAAAGATCACTTGGATGGTGGGCGACCTCGCTGAGACATATCGAATCCTTTTGGGTTCCCAGTACGTTCAAAGGACTCTCGTCTCTTCATGTTGATGGGTGGCGGCATTCTCCAAATCAAGGACTGCCACTACTGCCATGAGTTCTTTACTCACTCTCCTCGGCTTCCCCTGGAACACTTTCACTTTGTCGGCAAATCAATTGGCTGAAATTTGTGAAATGACCTGTGAGGAAACTGGATACTGGTGACTGCTTCCCCGGGTCGAACCAGCGATGTTACCGATCGGCATCGCATCCTGGACAGAGGGCAACCAGTCTCATGAAACCACAAAGTATGGCCGAGGCCAGTCACCTGACAAAACCAGACAACAGGAAATGCGACCTCCGTCTGCAAGCTTTCGAGGAAAGAAAACCAGCCGCCCGTGGGCATCCTCTCCTGCTTTTGCTTGCTACGTGAGGACATGCGTGATGGATGCGTGCGCCCACGGACAAGTTGGGCCTCTTGACACGGAGGGCTTGGGGTCACGGCGGTGTGGGGATCAAGTGAGATGGAACAAGGGAGGTAAAATCCAAAGTCCCTTCCCTTGATGAACAAAGTTTCTTGCCTCAATATCGAAGAAGCAAACACAAGGCAGAAGGAAAGAAGACAGGAGAAAGAAAGGAGGAGGGAAGGAAAGAAGGAAAGACGAGACAACGAACGGAATGCTCCCAGGACTCTGCAATACCGTTTCCCGTTTCATCAAGGAGGACCCGGGACGCGACCTTCAGAGGGTGTGCGTGTGTGTGCACGTGTGTGTCCCGACGCGTGACACAGACCTGCCGACAGACAGAGGAAGAGAGAGACTCTCACCCGCTCCTTCCTCGAGTCGGCATTCTGAAGAAAAGGATCTTTGAAGAGTGAGAGAAACGGAGCAGTGAAGAGTGAGTACGGGTCTTCCCGGCACTCGCGATGTATACTGACGGACGCGAAAATCCCTCCGCTAAAGCACCCGAAGTCACCTGTGCCGATCTTGGCCGCAAGACGGTGTGTAGCTAGAAATCCCCAAATGGCACGTCAGTCCTCAGACGGCATGGACTAGAGCTGGGACTTTGACGGGGTTTTCGCTCGTTCATGAGAACAGAAGACGATGCAGGTGGATAAAGACAGTAGGAAGGACGGAAGTCGAGAGGTCTCAGTAAAGTGAACCAACGAAGTCACATTGAGCTTTGAAGTCTACTTTTAATGGAAAAGTGGAAACTCCCCTAACGGTGGAGGGTCCGTGATGTCGTTTTGGAACGTACCACTTGAAATGAAAGGGAAAGACTCAGATAAAGCAGGACATCCAGGAAGTTTCGAGGAGAGCGATACTTGATTCAGCAGGAGAACGGAAAGCTCTGGGAGTTAACGGGCACGTCAATATGTGAAAAATGCCTCCGGTTTGGGAAGACTGCCTTTCGCATGCTCTCGTCAAGGACTGCGAGGACTGCTAATGGAACTGCCCTGGCCTTTTCTCTCCGTTTCCGTGTTCAGATTCAAATTTTAAACCTACGTGCCCCTCCGCCCCGTCCGCACACACCCCAGAAGATGCCCACTCACACTCTCGGGGAGACAAGTCTTTTCTTCGGATCCAAGCCTGGGGCGTCAATTCTTACGAGATGGCTCTACAAGTACACCCCCACGTTTCGTTTCCAACTCTCAGAGCTACCAACAAGACGCCTTCAGGTCGCGCAGAGACCAGAAAGGACCTACGGCATGTCCATCCGACCCCATCCGCGCCCCGTCTTCTCCGTTGCCTCCCCACCCCCCTGCTTTCAGGCTCGAGTTCTCTATTCGTGCGTTTTTCGTGCTTAAAACCAAGTCCGCTGAACTCGGTGAGTTTTAAAGAAGAAGAAATTGACTGCTTCCTCTTGCGGAGGCTGGGACGCCCAAAGTCCCCTCTGCTGGTGTGGACAGTGACCCAGGGCTCTCCCACTGCACGACGGTGGAAGCGGAGAGAGCAGAGCAGAGCAGAGGGCAGAGAGAGAGAAAGACAGACTCTCCTCTTGGAAAGCCCTCAGAAGCTCGCCCCTGACCACCGTTAGGAATCCACTCACTACTGCCTGGTCCTACAATCCGATCACCTCTTCACGGCCCCACCTCCCAACTACCATAATGGGATAGCCCACCCTCTTAACGCTCACAGTGGAGGCTGTTTCTGATACATAACATTTGGGGAAAACTTTTCAAGCTCCAATGAGTTCTGGGGGGACACCACTCCACCCACTACAACTTGCAAAGCGGCCAGAACGACAAAAACAACGTGAGTGTTTGTCCTTGAGACCTATTCTTCCCCACTTGGATTGCTTCCTGTTTGGACCTGGCCCAAGTAGCCAGGAAGGGAAGCACTCCACAGAGGAGGTTCCGTTTGCCATGCAAGTGCTTGTTCTCCTCAGAATTCAGTGAAAGCGCCCGTGGCCCTTTGCCCACGGTGTCCCCGGCGCCGCTCCGGTGCCCCGAAACAATCGTTGAGGCCAGGAAGTGAGAACACGAGTTGAGCCCTGCCCACAGCAATGACTACAGAGACTCTCTCGGGCCTGCCGAGTGCTTGCTGCTGGTTCCTGCCTCCGTCCTGCTCCCAAACACGATGTGCTCCTGGTTCATCCTTCCTCGTACCGAACCGATTCTGCATGAAAAAGCCAAGCCAAGGCCAGCCAAACCAAAGAGGTCTGCGTGGGGGTGTTGGGAAGAAAGCCTTGTTCCCCCTACAGTGGACTTTCCAGTGAGCTTTGCAGCACGTCTAGCAGAGCCTGAAATTCTCCTTCGCTGAGGGGCGGTTCAGGTGACGGAGGGTCGTTCCCCTCTGTCTCCAGATTCAGAAAGGCTTCGGCACTTTCCTGAAACTCTGGGCTCCAGAGGAGCTGATCGAGGAGGCTGGCGCTTCCTGCGGAGTGCCGGTCAGCTTGCTGGGGCGGCTGAGTTGGCTCCTGCTTCGGCAGTGCCTGCTGCTGCCACACGGCCACCTCGGCGTGTACAGGCTGCTGAGGGGGTGCTTCTCCGGCGGTCCATTGGAGCATCACACCCTGGTGCCCTGCCCTCGAGCATTGCCTCTGGTGGGAGGTGTCTTGCTGAGCCAGGGCCTGCCACAGTTGCTGAGGGCGACCAGCTTGTGGCTGACAAGAGGCCTTCAAGGGCAATACGGCCAGGCCAGTGTCTCCGGTGCCTTGGTCATCCTGGCGTCCGCTGTGGTATTGGGGCCACACGGGGGTCTGAGTGTGCGAGAGCCCCACTCCTAGTATGGGTGCTGTTGACGCGTGGCTCACGAGAGTGACCGGACCGTGAGACATCCCTCCAGCAGGCACAGGCTGGCTGGGCTGGACCATCGTGAGCCCCGCCGCCCGGCTCACGCGGCCCCGAGAGGGCGCTTCCCAAGGACCAAAGGCCGGGTGCAGTGGGGCCAACGCTTCTCCCGATGGCAGCGGGTTGCTGCCGTAACGATGGCAGGGAGGAGCGTGGGCAGACACGCTGGGCGCGGTGCACAGGTGGCTCGGCTGCAGCTGAACACTCACGTCAGGTGTCCCACTTGAGCCTTCTGCCAGGAAATTCACGGCTCCGCCTGGGCTCTTCTGGCCTGGGTGCCGAGATCTTCGGTTCTGAAACCAGATTTGAATTCTGGCCTCCGGGAGGCCTGTTTGTGTAGCCAGCTCTTCCCTGGTGGCAATTCCAGGAAACCGATTCTTCTCAAAAGCTTCAATGAGGATCCTGGCTTGGGCGCCGCTGATGGCCGTGCGCTTTCGTCGGCCTTCCTTGGGCACGCGTTCCTGAGCGTGAGGACGAGGCCCTTCCTCAGTCTGCACTTGCTGTTCTCCTGAGGAGCCTCGGGACTTGAGTCGACTCTGCCTCAGCTGTCGTGTTCTCTGGTTTTGAAACCAAATCTGAATTCTACATTCTGGAATGCCAATTGCTTCAGCCAGTTCTTCTCTGGCCGCTATACCAGGGTAGGGGTTCTGCTCAAACGATGCTTGCAGAGCACCCTTTTGACTCGAGCTCAGAACAACCCTCCTGCGTCGGGCTTCTCTTGGCAGAGAGTCTCTCGGGCTGCTCGTCCCCTCCATAGCGAGAAGAGTCGCCTGGGTTCCACGGAGTCAGCCGGCCAACTGAGCAGCTCCCGGAAGGGCGGCGGGACTGGCCGGTCAGGGCCCAGCGGGGGGCCCGCCCAGTCCACACCTACTCTCAGAGCTCCGCCCCTCATTCAATATTCATAACCCCGACGTGCTCACCGGAAGCAAGCCGAGGGTCACTTTAAGGAGAGGTACAGAGGCCTCCAAATACTTCTGCGTCACACGCAATTCTTTTCCAAAGATCACTTGGATGGTGGGCGACCTCGCTGAGACATATCGAATCCTTTTGGGTTCCCAGTACGTTCAAAGGACTCTCGTCTCTTCATGTTGATGGGTGGTGGCATTCTCCAAATCAAGGACTGCCACTACTGCCATGAGTTCTTTACTCACTCTCCTCGGCTTCCCCTGGAACACTTTCACTTTGTCGGCAAATCAATTGGCTGAAATTTGTGAAATGACCTGTGAGGAAACTGGATACTGGTGACTGCTTCCCCGGGTCGAACCAGCGATGTTACCGATCGGCATCGCATCCTGGACAGAGGGCAACCAGTCTCATGAAACCACAAAGTATGGCCGAGGCCAGTCACCTGACAAAACCAGACAACAGGAAATGCGACCTCCGTCTGCAAGCTTTCGAGGAAAGAAAACCAGCCGCCCGTGGGCATCCTCTCCTGCTTTTGCTTGCTACGTGAGGACATGCGTGATGGATGCGTGCGCCCACGGACAAGTTGGGCCTCTTGACACGGAGGGCTTGGGGTCACGGCGGTGTGGGGATCAAGTGAGATGGAACAAGGGAGGTAAAATCCAAAGTCCCTTCCCTTGATGAACAAAGTTTCTTGCCTCAATATCGAAGAAGCAAACACAAGGCAGAAGGAAAGAAGACAGGAGAAAGAAAGGAGGAGGGAAGGAAAGAAGGAAAGACGAGACAACGAACGGAATGCTCCCAGGACTCTGCAATACCGTTTCCCGTTTCTTCAAGGAGGACCCGGGACGCGACCTTCAGAGGGTGTGCGTGTGTGTGCACGTGTGTGTCCCGACGCGTGACACAGACCTGCCGACAGACAGAGGAAGAGAGAGACTCTCACCCGCTCCTTCCTCGAGTCGGCATTCTGAAGAAAAGGATCTTTGAAGAGTGAGAGAAACGGAGCAGTGAAGAGTGAGTACGGGTCTTCCCGGCACTTGCGATGTATACTGACGGACGCGAAAATCCCTCCGCTAAAGCACCCGAAGTCACCTGTGCCGATCTTGGCCGCAAGACGGTGTGTAGCTAGAAATCCCCAAATGGCACGTCAGTCCTCAGACGGCATGGACTAGAGCTGGGACTTTGACGGGGTTTTCGCTCGTTCATGAGAACAGAAGACGATGCAGGTGGATAAAGACAGTAGGAAGGACGGAAGTCGAGAGGTCTCAGTAAAGTGAACCAACGAAGTCACATTGAGCTTTGAAGCCTACTTTTAATGGAAAAGTGGAAACTCCCCTAACGGTGGAGGGTCCGTGATGTCGTTTTGGAACGTACCACTTGAAATGAAAGGGAAAGACTCAGATAAAGCAGGACATCCAGGAAGTTTCGAGGAGAGCGATACTTGATTCAGCAGGAGAACGGAAAGCTCTGGGAGTTAACGGGCACGTCAATATGTGAAAAATGCCTCCGGTTTGGGAAGACTGCCTTTCGCATGCTCTCGTCAAGGACTGCGAGGACTGCTAATGGAACTGCCCTGGCCTTTTCTCTCCGTTTCCGTGTTCAGATTCAAATTTTAAACCTACGTGCCCCTCCGCCCCGTCCGCACACACCCCAGAAGATGCCCACTCACACTCTCGGGGAGACAAGTCTTTTCTTCGGATCCAAGCCTGGGGCGTCAATTCTTACGAGATGGCTCTACAAGTACACCCCCACGTTTCGTTTCCAACTCTCAGAGCTACCAACAAGACGCCTTCAGGTCGCGCAGAGACCAGAAAGGACCTACGGCATGTCCATCCGACCCCATCCGCGCCCCGTCTTCTCCGTTGCCTCCCCACCCCCCTGCTTTCAGGCTCGAGTTCTCTATTCGTGCGTTTTTCGTGCTTAAAACCAAGTCCGCTGAACTCGGTGAGTTTTAAAGAAGAAGAAATTGACTGCTTCCTCTTGCGGAGGCTGGGACGCCCAAAGTCCCCTCTGCTGGTGTGGACAGTGACCCAGGGCTCTCCCACTGCACGACGGTGGAAGCGGAGAGAGCAGAGCAGAGCAGAGGGCAGAGAGAGAGAAAGACAGACTCTCCTCTTGGAAAGCCCTCAGAAGCTCGCCCCTGACCACCATTAGGAATCCACTCACTACTGCCTGGTCCTACAATCCGATCACCTCTTCACGGCCCCACCTCCCAACTACCATAATGGGATAGCCCACCCTCTTAACGCTCACAGTGGAGGCTGTTTCTGATACATAACATTTGGGGAAAACTTTTCAAGCTCCAATGAGTTCTGGGGGGACACCACTCCACCCACTACAACTTGCAAAGCGGCCAGAACGACAAAAACAATGTGAGTGTTTGTCCTTGAGACCTATTCTTCCCCACTTGGATTGCTTCCTGTTTGGACCTGGCCCAAGTAGCCAGGAAGGGAAGCACTCCACAGAGGAGGTTCCGTTTGCCATGCAAGTGCTTGTTCTCCTCAGAATTCAGTGAAAGCGCCCGTGGCCCTTTGCCCACGGTGTCCCCGGCGCCGCTCCAGTGCCCCGAAACAATCGTTGAGGCCAGGAAGTGAGAACACGAGTTGAGCCCTGCCCACAGCAATGACTACAGAGACTCTCTCGGGCCTGCCGAGTGCTTGCTGCTGGTTCCTGCCTCCGTCCTGCTCCCAAACACGATGTGCTCCTGGTTCATCCTTCCTCGTACCGAACCGATTCTGCATGAAAAAGCCAAGCCAAGGCAAGCCAAACCAAAGAGGTCTGCGTGGGGGTGTTGGGAAGAAAGCCTTGTTCCCCCTACAGTGGACTTTCCAGTGAGCTTTGCAGCACGTCTAGCAGAGCCTGAAATTCTCCTTCGCTGAGGGGCGGTTCAGGTGACGGAGGGTCGTTCCCCTCTGTCTCCAGATTCAGAAAGGCTTCGGCACTTTCCTGAAACTCTGGGCTCCAGAGGAGCTGATCGAGGAGGCTGGCGCTTCCTGCGGAGTGCCGGTCAGCTTGCTGGGGTGGCTGAGTTGGCTCCTGCTTCGGCAGTGCCTGCTGCTGCCACACGGCCACCTCGGCGTGTACAGGCTGCTTAGGGGGTGCTTCTCCGGCGGTCCATTGGAGCATCACACCCTGGTGCCCTGCCCTCGAGCATTGCCTCTGGTGAGAGGTGTCTTGCTGAGCCAGGGCCTGCCACAGTTGCTGAGGGCGACCAGCTTGTGGCTGACAAGAGGCCTTCAAGGGCAATACGGCCAGGCCAGTGTCTCCGGTGCCTTGGTCATCCTGGCGTCCGCTGTGGTATTGGGGCCACACGGGGGTCTGAGTGTGCGAGAGCCCCACTCCTAGTATGGGTGCTGTTGACGCGTGGCTCACGAGAGTGACCGGACCGTGAGACATCCCTCCAGCAGGCACAGGCTGGCTGGGCTGGACCATCGTGAGCCCCGCCGCCCGGCTCACGCGGCCCCGAGAGGGCGCTTCCCAAGGACCAAAGGCCGGGTGCAGTGGGGCCAACGCTTCTCCCGATGGCAGCGGGTTGCTGCCGTAACGATGGCAGGGAGGAGCGTGGGCAGACACGCTGGGCGCGGTGCACAGGTGGCTCGGCTGCAGCTGAACACTCACGTCAGGTGTCCCACTTGAGCCTTCTGCCAGGAAATTCACGGCTCCGCCTGGGCTCTTCTGGCCTGGGTGCCGAGATCTTCGGTTCTGAAACCAGATTTGAATTCTGGCCTCCGGGAGGCCTGTTTGTGTAGCCAGCTCTTCCCTGGTGGCAATTCCAGGAAACCGATTCTTCTCAAAAGCTTCAATGAGGATCCTGGCTTGGGCGCCGCTGATGGCCGTGCGCTTTCGTCGGCCTTCCTTGGGCACGCGTTCCTGAGCGTGAGGACGAGGCCCTTCCTCAGTCTGCACTTGCTGTTCTCCTGAGGAGCCTCGGGACTTGAGTCGACTCTGCCTCAGCTGTCGTGTTCTCTGGTTTTGAAACCAAATCTGAATTCTACATTCTGGAATGCCAATTGCTTCAGCCAGTTCTTCTCTGGCCGCTATACCAGGGTAGGGGTTCTGCTCAAACGATGCTTGCAGAGCACCCTTTTGACTCGAGCTCAGAACAACCCTCCTGCGTCGGGCTTCTCTTGGCAGAGAGTCTCTCGGGCTGCTCGTCCCCTCCATAGCGAGAAGAGTCGCCTGGGTTCCACGGAGTCAGCCGGCCAACTGAGCAGCTCCCGGAAGGGCGGCGGGACTGGCCGGTCAGGGCCCAGCGGGGGGCCCGCCCAGTCCACACCTACTCTCAGAGCTCCGCCCCTCATTCAATATTCATAACCCCGACGTGCTCACCGGAAGCAAGCCGAGGGTCACTTTAAGGAGAGGTACAGAGGCCTCCAAATACTTCTGCGTCACACGCAATTCTTTTCCAAAGATCACTTGGATGGTGGGCGACCTCGCTGAGACATATCGAATCCTTTTGGGTTCCCAGTACGTTCAAAGGACTCTCGTCTCTTCATGTTGATGGGTGGCGGCATTCTCCAAATCAAGGACTGCCACTACTGCCATGAGTTCTTTACTCACTCTCCTCGGCTTCCCCTGGAACACTTTCACTTTGTCGGCAAATCAATTGGCTGAAATTTGTGAAATGACCTGTGAGGAAACTGGATACTGGTGACTGCTTCCCCGGGTCGAACCAGCGATGTTACCGATCGGCATCGCATCCTGGACAGAGGGCAACCAGTCTCATGAAACCACAAAGTATGGCCGAGGCCAGTCACCTGACAAAACCAGACAACAGGAAATGCGACCTCCGTCTGCAAGCTTTCGAGGAAAGAAAACCAGCCGCCCGTGGGCATCCTCTCCTGCTTTTGCTTGCTACGTGAGGACATGCGTGATGGATGCGTGCGCCCACGGACAAGTTGGGCCTCTTGACACGGAGGGCTTGGGGTCACGGCGGTGTGGGGATCAAGTGAGATGGAACAAGGGAGGTAAAATCCAAAGTCCCTTCCCTTGATGAACAAAGTTTCTTGCCTCAATATCGAAGAAGCAAACACAAGGCAGAAGGAAAGAAGACAGGAGAAAGAAAGGAGGAGGGAAGGAAAGAAGGAAAGACGAGACAACGAACGGAATGCTCCCAGGACTCTGCAATACCGTTTCCCGTTTCATCAAGGAGGACCCGGGACGCGACCTTCAGAGGGTGTGCGTGTGTGTGCACGTGTGTGTCCCGACGCGTGACACAGACCTGCCGACAGACAGAGGAAGAGAGAGACTCTCACCCGCTCCTTCCTCGAGTCGGCATTCTGAAGAAAAGGATCTTTGAAGAGTGAGAGAAACGGAGCAGTGAAGAGTGAGTACGGGTCTTCCCGGCACTCGCGATGTATACTGACGGACGCGAAAATCCCTCCGCTAAAGCACCCGAAGTCACCTGTGCCGATCTTGGCCGCAAGACGGTGTGTAGCTAGAAATCCCCAAATGGCACGTCAGTCCTCAGACGGCATGGACTAGAGCTGGGACTTTGACGGGGTTTTCGCTCGTTCATGAGAACAGAAGACGATGCAGGTGGATAAAGACAGTAGGAAGGACGGAAGTCGAGAGGTCTCAGTAAAGTGAACCAACGAAGTCACATTGAGCTTTGAAGTCTACTTTTAATGGAAAAGTGGAAACTCCCCTAACGGTGGAGGGTCCGTGATGTCGTTTTGGAACGTACCACTTGAAATGAAAGGGAAAGACTCAGATAAAGCAGGACATCCAGGAAGTTTCGAGGAGAGCGATACTTGATTCAGCAGGAGAACGGAAAGCTCTGGGAGTTAACGGGCACGTCAATATGTGAAAAATGCCTCCGGTTTGGGAAGACTGCCTTTCGCATGCTCTCGTCAAGGACTGCGAGGACTGCTAATGGAACTGCCCTGGCCTTTTCTCTCCGTTTCCGTGTTCAGATTCAAATTTTAAACCTACGTGCCCCTCCGCCCCGTCCGCACACACCCCAGAAGATGCCCACTCACACTCTCGGGGAGACAAGTCTTTTCTTCGGATCCAAGCCTGGGGCGTCAATTCTTACGAGATGGCTCTACAAGTACACCCCCACGTTTCGTTTCCAACTCTCAGAGCTACCAACAAGACGCCTTCAGGTCGCGCAGAGACCAGAAAGGACCTACGGCATGTCCATCCGACCCCATCCGCGCCCCGTCTTCTCCGTTGCCTCCCCACCCCCCTGCTTTCAGGCTCGAGTTCTCTATTCGTGCGTTTTTCGTGCTTAAAACCAAGTCCGCTGAACTCGGTGAGTTTTAAAGAAGAAGAAATTGACTGCTTCCTCTTGCGGAGGCTGGGACGCCCAAAGTCCCCTCTGCTGGTGTGGACAGTGACCCAGGGCTCTCCCACTGCACGACGGTGGAAGCGGAGAGAGCAGAGCAGAGCAGAGGGCAGAGAGAGAGAAAGACAGACTCTCCTCTTGGAAAGCCCTCAGAAGCTCGCCCCTGACCACCGTTAGGAATCCACTCACTACTGCCTGGTCCTACAATCCGATCACCTCTTCACGGCCCCACCTCCCAACTACCATAATGGGATAGCCCACCCTCTTAACGCTCACAGTGGAGGCTGTTTCTGATACATAACATTTGGGGAAAACTTTTCAAGCTCCAATGAGTTCTGGGGGGACACCACTCCACCCACTACAACTTGCAAAGCGGCCAGAACGACAAAAACAACGTGAGTGTTTGTCCTTGAGACCTATTCTTCCCCACTTGGATTGCTTCCTGTTTGGACCTGGCCCAAGTAGCCAGGAAGGGAAGCACTCCACAGAGGAGGTTCCGTTTGCCATGCAAGTGCTTGTTCTCCTCAGAATTCAGTGAAAGCGCCCGTGGCCCTTTGCCCACGGTGTCCCCGGCGCCGCTCCGGTGCCCCGAAACAATCGTTGAGGCCAGGAAGTGAGAACACGAGTTGAGCCCTGCCCACAGCAATGACTACAGAGACTCTCTCGGGCCTGCCGAGTGCTTGCTGCTGGTTCCTGCCTCCGTCCTGCTCCCAAACACGATGTGCTCCTGGTTCATCCTTCCTCGTACCGAACCGATTCTGCATGAAAAAGCCAAGCCAAGGCCAGCCAAACCAAAGAGGTCTGCGTGGGGGTGTTGGGAAGAAAGCCTTGTTCCCCCTACAGTGGACTTTCCAGTGAGCTTTGCAGCACGTCTAGCAGAGCCTGAAATTCTCCTTCGCTGAGGGGCGGTTCAGGTGACGGAGGGTCGTTCCCCTCTGTCTCCAGATTCAGAAAGGCTTCGGCACTTTCCTGAAACTCTGGGCTCCAGAGGAGCTGATCGAGGAGGCTGGCGCTTCCTGCGGAGTGCCGGTCAGCTTGCTGGGGCGGCTGAGTTGGCTCCTGCTTCGGCAGTGCCTGCTGCTGCCACACGGCCACCTCGGCGTGTACAGGCTGCTGAGGGGGTGCTTCTCCGGCGGTCCATTGGAGCATCACACCCTGGTGCCCTGCCCTCGAGCATTGCCTCTGGTGGGAGGTGTCTTGCTGAGCCAGGGCCTGCCACAGTTGCTGAGGGCGACCAGCTTGTGGCTGACAAGAGGCCTTCAAGGGCAATACGGCCAGGCCAGTGTCTCCGGTGCCTTGGTCATCCTGGCGTCCGCTGTGGTATTGGGGCCACACGGGGGTCTGAGTGTGCGAGAGCCCCACTCCTAGTATGGGTGCTGTTGACGCGTGGCTCACGAGAGTGACCGGACCGTGAGACATCCCTCCAGCAGGCACAGGCTGGCTGGGCTGGACCATCGTGAGCCCCGCCGCCCGGCTCACGCGGCCCCGAGAGGGCGCTTCCCAAGGACCAAAGGCCGGGTGCAGTGGGGCCAACGCTTCTCCCGATGGCAGCGGGTTGCTGCCGTAACGATGGCAGGGAGGAGCGTGGGCAGACACGCTGGGCGCGGTGCACAGGTGGCTCGGCTGCAGCTGAACACTCACGTCAGGTGTCCCACTTGAGCCTTCTGCCAGGAAATTCACGGCTCCGCCTGGGCTCTTCTGGCCTGGGTGCCGAGATCTTCGGTTCTGAAACCAGATTTGAATTCTGGCCTCCGGGAGGCCTGTTTGTGTAGCCAGCTCTTCCCTGGTGGCAATTCCAGGAAACCGATTCTTCTCAAAAGCTTCAATGAGGATCCTGGCTTGGGCGCCGCTGATGGCCGTGCGCTTTCGTCGGCCTTCCTTGGGCACGCGTTCCTGAGCGTGAGGACGAGGCCCTTCCTCAGTCTGCACTTGCTGTTCTCCTGAGGAGCCTCGGGACTTGAGTCGACTCTGCCTCAGCTGTCGTGTTCTCTGGTTTTGAAACCAAATCTGAATTCTACATTCTGGAATGCCAATTGCTTCAGCCAGTTCTTCTCTGGCCGCTATACCAGGGTAGGGGTTCTGCTCAAACGATGCTTGCAGAGCACCCTTTTGACTCGAGCTCAGAACAACCCTCCTGCGTCGGGCTTCTCTTGGCAGAGAGTCTCTCGGGCTGCTCGTCCCCTCCATAGCGAGAAGAGTCGCCTGGGTTCCACGGAGTCAGCCGGCCAACTGAGCAGCTCCCGGAAGGGCGGCGGGACTGGCCGGTCAGGGCCCAGCGGGGGGCCCGCCCAGTCCACACCTACTCTCAGAGCTCCGCCCCTCATTCAATATTCATAACCCCGACGTGCTCACCGGAAGCAAGCCGAGGGTCACTTTAAGGAGAGGTACAGAGGCCTCCAAATACTTCTGCGTCACACGCAATTCTTTTCCAAAGATCACTTGGATGGTGGGCGACCTCGCTGAGACATATCGAATCCTTTTGGGTTCCCAGTACGTTCAAAGGACTCTCGTCTCTTCATGTTGATGGGTGGTGGCATTCTCCAAATCAAGGACTGCCACTACTGCCATGAGTTCTTTACTCACTCTCCTCGGCTTCCCCTGGAACACTTTCACTTTGTCGGCAAATCAATTGGCTGAAATTTGTGAAATGACCTGTGAGGAAACTGGATACTGGTGACTGCTTCCCCGGGTCGAACCAGCGATGTTACCGATCGGCATCGCATCCTGGACAGAGGGCAACCAGTCTCATGAAACCACAAAGTATGGCCGAGGCCAGTCACCTGACAAAACCAGACAACAGGAAATGCGACCTCCGTCTGCAAGCTTTCGAGGAAAGAAAACCAGCCGCCCGTGGGCATCCTCTCCTGCTTTTGCTTGCTACGTGAGGACATGCGTGATGGATGCGTGCGCCCACGGACAAGTTGGGCCTCTTGACACGGAGGGCTTGGGGTCACGGCGGTGTGGGGATCAAGTGAGATGGAACAAGGGAGGTAAAATCCAAAGTCCCTTCCCTTGATGAACAAAGTTTCTTGCCTCAATATCGAAGAAGCAAACACAAGGCAGAAGGAAAGAAGACAGGAGAAAGAAAGGAGGAGGGAAGGAAAGAAGGAAAGACGAGACAACGAACGGAATGCTCCCAGGACTCTGCAATACCGTTTCCCGTTTCTTCAAGGAGGACCCGGGACGCGACCTTCAGAGGGTGTGCGTGTGTGTGCACGTGTGTGTCCCGACGCGTGACACAGACCTGCCGACAGACAGAGGAAGAGAGAGACTCTCACCCGCTCCTTCCTCGAGTCGGCATTCTGAAGAAAAGGATCTTTGAAGAGTGAGAGAAACGGAACAGTGAAGAGTGAGTACGGGTCTTCCCGGCACTCGCGATGTATACTGACGGACGCGAAAATCCCTCCGCTAAAGCACCCGAAGTCACCTGTGCCGATCTTGGCCGCAAGACGGTGTGTAGCTAGAAATCCCCAAATGGCACGTCAGTCCTCAGACGGCATGGACTAGAGCTGGGACTTTGACGGGGTTTTCGCTCGTTCATGAGAACAGAAGACGATGCAGGTGGATAAAGACAGTAGGAAGGACGGAAGTCGAGAGGTCTCAGTAAAGTGAACCAACGAAGTCACATTGAGCTTTGAAGCCTACTTTTAATGGAAAAGTGGAAACTCCCCTAACGGTGGAGGGTCCGTGATGTCGTTTTGGAACGTACCACTTGAAATGAAAGGGAAAGACTCAGATAAAGCAGGACATCCAGGAAGTTTCGAGGAGAGCGATACTTGATTCAGCAGGAGAACGGAAAGCTCTGGGAGTTAACGGGCACGTCAATATGTGAAAAATGCCTCCGGTTTGGGAAGACTGCCTTTCGCATGCTCTCGTCAAGGACTGCGAGGACTGCTAATGGAACTGCCCTGGCCTTTTCTCTCCGTTTCCGTGTTCAGATTCAAATTTTAAACCTACGTGCCCCTCCGCCCCGTCCGCACACACCCCAGAAGATGCCCACTCACACTCTCGGGGAGACAAGTCTTTTCTTCGGATCCAAGCCTGGGGCGTCAATTCTTACGAGATGGCTCTACAAGTACACCCCCACGTTTCGTTTCCAACTCTCAGAGCTACCAACAAGACGCCTTCAGGTCGCGCAGAGACCAGAAAGGACCTACGGCATGTCCATCCGACCCCATCCGCGCCCCGTCTTCTCCGTTGCCTCCCCACCCCCCTGCTTTCAGGCTCGAGTTCTCTATTCGTGCGTTTTTCGTGCTTAAAACCAAGTCCGCTGAACTCGGTGAGTTTTAAAGAAGAAGAAATTGACTGCTTCCTCTTGCGGAGGCTGGGACGCCCAAAGTCCCCTCTGCTGGTGTGGACAGTGACCCAGGGCTCTCCCACTGCACGACGGTGGAAGCGGAGAGAGCAGAGCAGAGCAGAGGGCAGAGAGAGAGAAAGACAGACTCTCCTCTTGGAAAGCCCTCAGAAGCTCGCCCCTGACCACCGTTAGGAATCCACTCACTACTGCCTGGTCCTACAATCCGATCACCTCTTCACGGCCCCACCTCCCAACTACCATAATGGGATATCCCACCCTCTTAACGCTCACAGTGGAGGCTGTTTCTGATACATAACATTTGGGGAAAACTTTTCAAGCTCCAATGAGTTCTGGGGGGACACCACTCCACCCACTACAACTTGCAAAGCGGCCAGAACGACAAAAACAACGTGAGTGTTTGTCCTTGAGACCTATTCTTCCCCACTTGGATTGCTTCCTGTTTGGACCTGGCCCAAGTAGCCAGGAAGGGAAGCACTCCACAGAGGAGGTTCCGTTTGCCATGCAAGTGCTTGTTCTCCTCAGAATTCAGTGAAAGCGCCCGTGGCCCTTTGCCCACGGTGTCCCCGGCGCCGCTCCGGTGCCCCGAAACAATCGTTGAGGCCAGGAAGTGAGAACACGAGTTGAGCCCTGCCCACAGCAATGACTACAGAGACTCTCTCGGGCCTGCCGAGTGCTTGCTGCTGGTTCCTGCCTCCGTCCTGCTCCCAAACACGATGTGCTCCTGGTTCATCCTTCCTCGTACCGAACCGATTCTGCATGAAAAAGCCAAGCCAAGGCCAGCCAAACCAAAGAGGTCTGCGTGGGGGTGTTGGGAAGAAAGCCTTGTTCCCCCTACAGTGGACTTTCCAGTGAGCTTTGCAGCACGTCTAGCAGAGCCTGAAATTCTCCTTCGCTGAGGGGCGGTTCAGGTGACGGAGGGTCGTTCCCCTCTGTCTCCAGATTCAGAAAGGCTTCGGCACTTTCCTGAAACTCTGGGCTCCAGAGGAGCTGATCGAGGAGGCTGGCGCTTCCTGCGGAGTGCCGGTCAGCTTGCTGGGGCGGCTGAGTTGGCTCCTGCTTCGGCAGTGCCTGCTGCTGCCACACGGCCACCTCGGCGTGTACAGGCTGCTGAGGGGGTGCTTCTCCGGCGGTCCATTGGAGCATCACACCCTGGTGCCCTGCCCTCGAGCATTGCCTCTGGTGGGAGGTGTCTTGCTGAGCCAGGGCCTGCCACAGTTGCTGAGGGCGACCAGCTTGTGGCTGACAAGAGGCCTTCAAGGGCAATACGGCCAGGCCAGTGTCTCCGGTGCCTTGGTCATCCTGGCGTCCGCTGTGGTATTGGGGCCACACGGGGGTCTGAGTGTGCGAGAGCCCCACTCCTAGTATGGGTGCTGTTGACGCGTGGCTCACGAGAGTGACCGGACCGTGAGACATCCCTCCAGCAGGCACAGGCTGGCTGGGCTGGACCATCGTGAGCCCCGCCGCCCGGCTCACGCGGCCCCGAGAGGGCGCTTCCCAAGGACCAAAGGCCGGGTGCAGTGGGGCCAACGCTTCTCCCGATGGCAGCGGGTTGCTGCCGTAACGATGGCAGGGAGGAGCGTGGGCAGACACGCTGGGCGCGGTGCACAGGTGGCTCGGCTGCAGCTGAACACTCACGTCAGGTGTCCCACTTGAGCCTTCTGCCAGGAAATTCACGGCTCCGCCTGGGCTCTTCTGGCCTGGGTGCCGAGATCTTCGGTTCTGAAACCAGATTTGAATTCTGGCCTCCGGGAGGCCTGTTTGTGTAGCCAGCTCTTCCCTGGTGGCAATTCCAGGAAACCGATTCTTCTCAAAAGCTTCAATGAGGATCCTGGCTTGGGCGCCGCTGATGGCCGTGCGCTTTCGTCGGCCTTCCTTGGGCACGCGTTCCTGAGCGTGAGGACGAGGCCCTTCCTCAGTCTGCACTTGCTGTTCTCCTGAGGAGCCTCGGGACTTGAGTCGACTCTGCCTCAGCTGTCGTGTTCTCTGGTTTTGAAACCAAATCTGAATTCTACATTCTGGAATGCCAATTGCTTCAGCCAGTTCTTCTCTGGCCGCTATACCAGGGTAGGGGTTCTGCTCAAACGATGCTTGCAGAGCACCCTTTTGACTCGAGCTCAGAACAACCCTCCTGCGTCGGGCTTCTCTTGGCAGAGAGTCTCTCGGGCTGCTCGTCCCCTCCATAGCGAGAAGAGTCGCCTGGGTTCCACGGAGTCAGCCGGCCAACTGAGCAGCTCCCGGAAGGGCGGCGGGACTGGCCGGTCAGGGCCCAGCGGGGGGCCCGCCCAGTCCACACCTACTCTCAGAGCTCCGCCCCTCATTCAATATTCATAACCCCGACGTGCTCACCGGAAGCAAGCCGAGGGTCACTTTAAGGAGAGGTACAGAGGCCTCCAAATACTTCTGCGTCACACGCAATTCTTTTCCAAAGATCACTTGGATGGTGGGCGACCTCGCTGAGACATATCGAATCCTTTTGGGTTCCCAGTACGTTCAAAGGACTCTCGTCTCTTCATGTTGATGGGTGGCGGCATTCTCCAAATCAAGGACTGCCACTACTGCCATGAGTTCTTTACTCACTCTCCTCGGCTTCCCCTGGAACACTTTCACTTTGTCGGCAAATCAATTGGCTGAAATTTGTGAAATGACCTGTGAGGAAACTGGATACTGGTGACTGCTTCCCCGGGTCGAACCAGCGATGTTACCGATCGGCATCGCATCCTGGACAGAGGGCAACCAGTCTCATGAAACCACAAAGTATGGCCGAGGCCAGTCACCTGACAAAACCAGACAACAGGAAATGCGACCTCCGTCTGCAAGCTTTCGAGGAAAGAAAACCAGCCGCCCGTGGGCATCCTCTCCTGCTTTTGCTTGCTACGTGAGGACATGCGTGATGGATGCGTGCGCCCACGGACAAGTTGGGCCTCTTGACACGGAGGGCTTGGGGTCACGGCGGTGTGGGGATCAAGTGAGATGGAACAAGGGAGGTAAAATCCAAAGTCCCTTCCCTTGATGAACAAAGTTTCTTGCCTCAATATCGAAGAAGCAAACACAAGGCAGAAGGAAAGAAGACAGGAGAAAGAAAGGAGGAGGGAAGGAAAGAAGGAAAGACGAGACAACGAACGGAATGCTCCCAGGACTCTGCAATACCGTTTCCCGTTTCTTCAAGGAGGACCCGGGACGCGACCTTCAGAGGGTGTGCGTGTGTGTGCACGTGTGTGTCCCGACGCGTGACACAGACCTGCCGACAGACAGAGGAAGAGAGAGACTCTCACCCGCTCCTTCCTCGAGTCGGCATTCTGAAGAAAAGGATCTTTGAAGAGTGAGAGAAACGGAGCAGTGAAGAGTGAGTACGGGTCTTCCCGGCACTCGCGATGTATACTGACGGACGCGAAAATCCCTCCGCTAAAGCACCCGAAGTCACCTGTGCCGATCTTGGCCGCAAGACGGTGTGTAGCTAGAAATCCCCAAATGGCACGTCAGTCCTCAGACGGCATGGACTAGAGCTGGGACTTTGACGGGGTTTTCGCTCGTTCATGAGAACAGAAGACGATGCAGGTGGATAAAGACAGTAGGAAGGACGGAAGTCGAGAGGTCTCAGTAAAGTGAACCAACGAAGTCACATTGAGCTTTGAAGCCTACTTTTAATGGAAAAGTGGAAACTCCCCTAACGGTGGAGGGTCCGTGATGTCGTTTTGGAACGTACCACTTGAAATGAAAGGGAAAGACTCAGATAAAGCAGGACATCCAGGAAGTTTCGAGGAGAGCGATACTTGATTCAGCAGGAGAACGGAAAGCTCTGGGAGTTAACGGGCACGTCAATATGTGAAAAATGCCTCCGGTTTGGGAAGACTGCCTTTCGCATGCTCTCGTCAAGGACTGCGAGGACTGCTAATGGAACTGCCCTGGCCTTTTCTCTCCGTTTCCGTGTTCAGATTCAAATTTTAAACCTACGTGCCCCTCCGCCCCGTCCGCACACACCCCAGAAGATGCCCACTCACACTCTCGGGGAGACAAGTCTTTTCTTCGGATCCAAGCCTGGGGCGTCAATTCTTACGAGATGGCTCTACAAGTACACCCCCACGTTTCGTTTCCAACTCTCAGAGCTACCAACAAGACGCCTTCAGGTCGCGCAGAGACCAGAAAGGACCTACGGCATGTCCATCCGACCCCATCCGCGCCCCGTCTTCTCCGTTGCCTCCCCACCCCCCTGCTTTCAGGCTCGAGTTCTCTATTCGTGCGTTTTTCGTGCTTAAAACCAAGTCCGCTGAACTCGGTGAGTTTTAAAGAAGAAGAAATTGACTGCTTCCTCTTGCGGAGGCTGGGACGCCCAAAGTCCCCTCTGCTGGTGTGGACAGTGACCCAGGGCTCTCCCACTGCACGACGGTGGAAGCGGAGAGAGCAGAGCAGAGCAGAGGGCAGAGAGAGAGAAAGACAGACTCTCCTCTTGGAAAGCCCTCAGAAGCTCGCCCCTGACCACCGTTAGGAATCCACTCACTACTGCCTGGTCCTACAATCCGATCACCTCTTCACGGCCCCACCTCCCAACTACCATAATGGGATAGCCCACCCTCTTAACGCTCACAGTGGAGGCTGTTTCTGATACATAACATTTGGGGAAAACTTTTCAAGCTCCAATGAGTTCTGGGGGGACACCACTCCACCCACTACAACTTGCAAAGCGGCCAGAACGACAAAAACAACGTGAGTGTTTGTCCTTGAGACCTATTCTTCCCCACTTGGATTGCTTCCTGTTTGGACCTGGCCCAAGTAGCCAGGAAGGGAAGCACTCCACAGAGGAGGTTCCGTTTGCCATGCAAGTGCTTGTTCTCCTCAGAATTCAGTGAAAGCGCCCGTGGCCCTTTGCCCACGGTGTCCCCGGCGCCGCTCCGGTGCCCCGAAACAATCGTTGAGGCCAGGAAGTGAGAACACGAGTTGAGCCCTGCCCACAGCAATGACTACAGAGACTCTCTCGGGCCTGCCGAGTGCTTGCTGCTGGTTCCTGCCTCCGTCCTGCTCCCAAACACGATGTGCTCCTGGTTCATCCTTCCTCGTACCGAACCGATTCTGCATGAAAAAGCCAAGCCAAGGCCAGCCAAACCAAAGAGGTCTGCGTGGGGGTGTTGGGAAGAAAGCCTTGTTCCCCCTACAGTGGACTTTCCAGTGAGCTTTGCAGCACGTCTAGCAGAGCCTGAAATTCTCCTTCGCTGAGGGGCGGTTCAGGTGACGGAGGGTCGTTCCCCTCTGTCTCCAGATTCAGAAAGGCTTCGGCACTTTCCTGAAACTCTGGGCTCCAGAGGAGCTGATCGAGGAGGCTGGCGCTTCCTGCGGAGTGCCGGTCAGCTTGCTGGGGCGGCTGAGTTGGCTCCTGCTTCGGCAGTGCCTGCTGCTGCCACACGGCCACCTCGGCGTGTACAGGCTGCTGAGGGGGTGCAGAATTTGAATTCTGGCCTCCGGGAGGCCTGTTTGTGTAGCCAGCTCTTCCCTGGTGGCAATTCCAGGAAACCGATTCTTCTCAAAAGCTTCAATGAGGATCCTGGCTTGGGTGCCGCTGATGGCCGTGCGCTTTCGTCGGCCTTCCTTGGGCACGCGTTCCTGAGCGTGAGGACGAGGCCCTTCCTCAGTCTGCACTTGCTGTTCTCCTGAGGAGCCTCGGGACTTGAGTCGACTCTGCCTCAGCTGTCGTGTTCTCTGGTTTTGAAACCAAATCTGAATTCTACATTCTGGAATGCCAATTGCTTCAGCCAGTTCTTCTCTGGCCGCTATACCAGGGTAGGGGTTCTGCTCAAACGATGCTTGCAGAGCACCCTTTTGACTCGAGCTCAGAACAACCCTCCTGCATCGGGCTTCTCTTGGCAGAGAGTCTCTCGGGCTGCTCGTCCCCTCCATAGCGAGAAGAGTCGCCTGGGTTCCACGGAGTCAGCCGGCCAACTGAGCAGCTCCCGGAAGGGCGGCGGGACTGGCCGGTCAGGGCCCAGCGGGGGGCCCGCCCAGTCCACACCTACTCTCAGAGCTCCGCCCCTCATTCAATATTCATAACCCCGACGTGCTCACCGGAAGCAAGCCGAGGGTCACTTTAAGGAGAGGTACAGAGGCCTCCAAATACTTCTGCGTCACACGCAATTCTTTTCCAAAGATCACTTGGATGGTGGGCGACCTCGCTGAGACATATCGAATCCTTTTGGGTTCCCAGTACGTTCAAAGGACTCTCGTCTCTTCATGTTGATGGGTGGTGGCATTCTCCAAATCAAGGACTGCCACTACTGCCATGAGTTCTTTACTCACTCTCCTCGGCTTCCCCTGGAACACTTTCACTTTGTCGGCAAATCAATTGGCTGAAATTTGTGAAATGACCTGTGAGGAAACTGGATACTGGTAACTGCTTCCCCGGGTCGAACCAGCGATGTTACCGATCGGCATCGCATCCTGGACAGAGGGCAACCAGTCTCATGAAACCACAAAGTATGGCCGAGGCCAGTCACCTGACAAAACCAGACAACAGGAAATGCGACCTCCGTCTGCAAGCTTTCGAGGAAAGAAAACCAGCCGCCCGTGGGCATCCTCTCCTGCTTTTGCTTGCTACGTGAGGACATGCGTGATGGATGCGTGCGCCCACGGACAAGTTGGGCCTCTTGACACGGAGGGCTTGGGGTCACGGCGGTGTGGGGATCAAGTGAGATGGAACAAGGGAGGTAAAATCCAAAGTCCCTTCCCTTGATGAACAAAGTTTCTTGCCTCAATATCGAAGAAGCAAACACAAGGCAGAAGGAAAGAAGACAGGAGAAAGAAAGGAGGAGGGAAGGAAAGAAGGAAAGACGAGACAACGAACGGAATGCTCCCAGGACTCTGCAATACCGTTTCCCGTTTCTTCAAGGAGGACCCGGGACGCGACCTTCAGAGGGTGTGCGTGTGTGTGCACGTGTGTGTCCCGACGCGTGACACAGACCTGCCGACAGACAGAGGAAGAGAGAGACTCTCACCCGCTCCTTCCTCGAGTCGGCATTCTGAAGAAAAGGATCTTTGAAGAGTGAGAGAAACGGAGCAGTGAAGAGTGAGTACGGGTCTTCCCGGCACTCGCGATGTATACTGACGGACGCGAAAATCCCTCCGCTAAAGCACCCGAAGTCACCTGTGCCGATCTTGGCCGCAAGACGGTGTGTAGCTAGAAATCCCCAAATGGCACGTCAGTCCTCAGACGGCATGGACTAGAGCTGGGACTTTGACGGGGTTTTCGCTCGTTCATGAGAACAGAAGACGATGCAGGTGGATAAAGACAGTAGGAAGGACGGAAGTCGAGAGGTCTCAGTAAAGTGAACCAACGAAGTCACATTGAGCTTTGAAGTCTACTTTTAATGGAAAAGTGGAAACTCCCCTAACGGTGGAGGGTCCGTGATGTCGTTTTGGAACGTACCACTTGAAATGAAAGGGAAAGACTCAGATAAAGCAGGACATCCAGGAAGTTTCGAGGAGAGCGATACTTGATTCAGCAGGAGAACGGAAAGCTCTGGGAGTTAACGGGCACGTCAATATGTGAAAAATGCCTCCGGTTTGGGAAGACTGCCTTTCGCATGCTCTCGTCAAGGACTGCGAGGACTGCTAATGGAACTGCCCTGGCCTTTTCTCTCCGTTTCCGTGTTCAGATTCAAATTTTAAACCTACGTGCCCCTCCGCCCCGTCCGCACACACCCCAGAAGATGCCCACTCACACTCTCGGGGAGACAAGTCTTTTCTTCGGATCCAAGCCTGGGGAGTCAATTCTTACGAGATGGCTCTACAAGTACACCCCCACGTTTCGTTTCCAACTCTCAGAGCTACCAACAAGACGCCTTCAGGTCGCGCAGAGACCAGAAAGGACCTACGGCATGTCCATCCGACCCCATCCACGCCCCGTCTTCTCCGTTGCCTCCCCACCCCCCTGCTTTCAGGCTCGAGTTCTCTATTCGTGCGTTTTTCGTGCTTAAAACCAAGTCCGCTGAACTCGGTGAGTTTTAAAGAAGAAGAAATTGACTGCTTCCTCTTGCGGAGGCTGGGACGCCCAAAGTCCCCTCTGCTGGTGTGGACAGTGACCCAGGGCTCTCCCACTGCACGACGGTGGAAGCGGAGAGAGCAGAGCAGAGCAGAGGGCAGAGAGAGAGAAAGACAGACTCTCCTCTTGGAAAGCCCTCAGAAGCTCGCCCCTGACCACCATTAGGAATCCACTCACTACTGCCTGGTCCTACAATCCGATCACCTCTTCACGGCCCCACCTCCCAACTACCATAATGGGATAGCCCACTCTCTTAACGCTCACAGTGGAGGCTGTTTCTGATACATAACATTTGGGGAAAACTTTTCAAGCTCCAATGAGTTCTGGGGGGACACCACTCCACCCACTACAACTTGCAAAGCGGCCAGAACGACAAAAACAATGTGAGTGTTTGTCCTTGAGACCTATTCTTCCCCACTTGGATTGCTTCCTGTTTGGACCTGGCCCAAGTAGCCAGGAAGGGAAGCACTCCACAGAGGAGGTTCCGTTTGCCATGCAAGTGCTTGTTCTCCTCAGAATTCAGTGAAAGCGCCCGTGGCCCTTTGCCCACGGTGTCCCCGGCGCCGCTCCAGTGCCCCGAAACAATCGTTGAGGCCAGGAAGTGAGAACACGAGTTGAGCCCTGCCCACAGCAATGACTACAGAGACTCTCTCGGGCCTGCCGAGTGCTTGCTGCTGGTTCCTGCCTCCGTCCTGCTCCCAAACACGATGTGCTCCTGGTTCATCCTTCCTCGTACCGAACCGATTCTGCATGAAAAAGCCAAGCCAAGGCAAGCCAAACCAAAGAGGTCTGCGTGGGGGTGTTGGGAAGAAAGCCTTGTTCCCCCTACAGTGGACTTTCCAGTGAGCTTTGCAGCACGTCTAGCAGAGCCTGAAATTCTCCTTCGCTGAGGGGCGGTTCAGGTGACGGAGGGTCGTTCCCCTCTGTCTCCAGATTCAGAAAGGCTTCGGCACTTTCCTGAAACTCTGGGCTCCAGAGGAGCTGATCGAGGAGGCTGGCGCTTCCTGCGGAGTGCCGGTCAGCTTGCTGGGGCGGCTGAGTTGGCTCCTGCTTCGGCAGTGCCTGCTGCTGCCACACGGCCACCTCGGCGTGTACAGGCTGCTTAGGGGGTGCTTCTCCGGCGGTCCATTGGAGCATCACACCCTGGTGCCCTGCCCTCGAGCATTGCCTCTGGTGAGAGGTGTCTTGCTGAGCCAGGGCCTGCCACAGTTGCTGAGGGCGACCAGCTTGTGGCTGACAAGAGGCCTTCAAGGGCAATACGGCCAGGCCAGTGTCTCCGGTGCCTTGGTCATCCTGGCGTCCGCTGTGGTATTGGGGCCACACGGGGGTCTGAGTGTGCGAGAGCCCCACTCCTAGTATGGGTGCTGTTGACGCGTGGCTCACGAGAGTGACCGGACCGTGAGACATCCCTCCAGCAGGCACAGGCTGGCTGGGCTGGACCATCGTGAGCCCCGCCGCCCGGCTCACGCGGCCCCGAGAGGGCGCTTCCCAAGGACCAAAGGCCGGGTGCAGTGGGGCCAACGCTTCTCCCGATGGCAGCGGGTTGCTGCCGTAACGATGGCAGGGAGGAGCGTGGGCAGACACGCTGGGCGCGGTGCACAGGTGGCTCGGCTGCAGCTGAACACTCACGTCAGGTGTCCCACTTGAGCCTTCTGCCAGGAAATTCACGGCTCCGCCTGGGCTCTTCTGGCCTGGGTGCCGAGATCTTCGGTTCTGAAACCAGATTTGAATTCTGGCCTCCGGGAGGCCTGTTTGTGTAGCCAGCTCTTCCCTGGTGGCAATTCCAGGAAACCGATTCTTCTCAAAAGCTTCAATGAGGATCCTGGCTTGGGCGCCGCTGATGGCCGTGCGCTTTCGTCGGCCTTCCTTGGGCACGCGTTCCTGAGCGTGAGGACGAGGCCCTTCCTCAGTCTGCACTTGCTGTTCTCCTGAGGAGCCTCGGGACTTGAGTCGACTCTGCCTCAGCTGTCGTGTTCTCTGGTTTTGAAACCAAATCTGAATTCTACATTCTGGAATGCCAATTGCTTCAGCCAGTTCTTCTCTGGCCGCTATACCAGGGTAGGGGTTCTGCTCAAACGATGCTTGCAGAGCACCCTTTTGACTCGAGCTCAGAACAACCCTCCTGCGTCGGGCTTCTCTTGGCAGAGAGTCTCTCGGGCTGCTCGTCCCCTCCATAGCGAGAAGAGTCGCCTGGGTTCCACGGAGTCAGCCGGCCAACTGAGCAGCTCCCGGAAGGGCGGCGGGACTGGCCGGTCAGGGCCCAGCGGGGGGCCCGCCCAGTCCACACCTACTCTCAGAGCTCGGCCCCTCATTCAATATTCATAACCCCGACGTGCTCACCGGAAGCAAGCCGAGGGTCACTTTAAGGAGAGGTACAGAGGCCTCCAAATACTTCTGCGTCACACGCAATTCTTTTCCAAAGATCACTTGGATGGTGGGCGACCTCGCTGAGACATATCGAATCCTTTTGGGTTCCCAGTACGTTCAAAGGACTCTCGTCTCTTCATGTTGATGGGTGGCGGCATTCTCCAAATCAAGGACTGCCACTACTGCCATGAGTTCTTTACTCACTCTCCTCGGCTTCCCCTGGAACACTTTCACTTTGTCGGCAAATCAATTGGCTGAAATTTGTGAAATGACCTGTGAGGAAACTGGATACTGGTGACTGCTTCCCCGGGTCGAACCAGCGATGTTACCGATCGGCATCGCATCCTGGACAGAGGGCAACCAGTCTCATGAAACCACAAAGTATGGCCGAGGCCAGTCACCTGACAAAACCAGACAACAGGAAATGCGACCTCCGTCTGCAAGCTTTCGAGGAAAGAAAACCAGCCGCCCGTGGGCATCCTCTCCTGCTTTTGCTTGCTACGTGAGGACATGCGTGATGGATGCGTGCGCCCACGGACAAGTTGGGCCTCTTGACACGGAGGGCTTGGGGTCACGGCGGTGTGGGGATCAAGTGAGATGGAACAAGGGAGGTAAAATCCAAAGTCCCTTCCCTTGATGAACAAAGTTTCTTGCCTCAATATCGAAGAAGCAAACACAAGGCAGAAGGAAAGAAGACAGGAGAAAGAAAGGAGGAGGGAAGGAAAGAAGGAAAGACGAGACAACGAACGGAATGCTCCCAGGACTCTGCAATACCGTTTCCCGTTTCATCAAGGAGGACCCGGGACGCGACCTTCAGAGGGTGTGCGTGTGTGTGCACGTGTGTGTCCCGACGCGTGACACAGACCTGCCGACAGACAGAGGAAGAGAGAGACTCTCACCCGCTCCTTCCTCGAGTCGGCATTCTGAAGAAAAGGATCTTTGAAGAGTGAGAGAAACGGAGCAGTGAAGAGTGAGTACGGGTCTTCCCGGCACTCGCGATGTATACTGACGGACGCGAAAATCCCTCCGCTAAAGCACCCGAAGTCACCTGTGCCGATCTTGGCCGCAAGACGGTGTGTAGCTAGAAATCCCCAAATGGCACGTCAGTCCTCAGACGGCATGGACTAGAGCTGGGACTTTGACGGGGTTTTCGCTCGTTCATGAGAACAGAAGACGATGCAGGTGGATAAAGACAGTAGGAAGGACGGAAGTCGAGAGGTCTCAGTAAAGTGAACCAACGAAGTCACATTGAGCTTTGAAGTCTACTTTTAATGGAAAAGTGGAAACTCCCCTAACGGTGGAGGGTCCGTGATGTCGTTTTGGAACGTACCACTTGAAATGAAAGGGAAAGACTCAGATAAAGCAGGACATCCAGGAAGTTTCGAGGAGAGCGATACTTGATTCAGCAGGAGAACGGAAAGCTCTGGGAGTTAACGGGCACGTCAATATGTGAAAAATGCCTCCGGTTTGGGAAGACTGCCTTTCGCATGCTCTCGTCAAGGACTGCGAGGACTGCTAATGGAACTGCCCTGGCCTTTTCTCTCCGTTTCCGTGTTCAGATTCAAATTTTAAACCTACGTGCCCCTCCGCCCCGTCCGCACACACCCCAGAAGATGCCCACTCACACTCTCGGGGAGACAAGTCTTTTCTTCGGATCCAAGCCTGGGGAGTCAATTCTTACGAGATGGCTCTACAAGTACACCCCCACGTTTCGTTTCCAACTCTCAGAGCTACCAACAAGACGCCTTCAGGTCGCGCAGAGACCAGAAAGGACCTACGGCATGTCCATCCGACCCCATCCACGCCCCGTCTTCTCCGTTGCCTCCCCACCCCCCTGCTTTCAGGCTCGAGTTCTCTTTTCGTGCGTTTTTCGTGCTTAAAACCAAGTCCGCTGAACTCGGTGAGTTTTAAAGAAGAAGAAATTGACTGCTTCCTCTTGCGGAGGCTGGGACGCCCAAAGTCCCCTCTGCTGGTGTGGACAGTGACCCAGGGCTCTCCCACTGCACGACGGTGGAAGCGGAGAGAGCAGAGCAGAGCAGAGGGCAGAGAGAGAGAAAGACAGACTCTCCTCTTGGAAAGCCCTCAGAAGCTCGCCCCTGACCACCATTAGGAATCCACTCACTACTGCCTGGTCCTACAATCCGATCACCTCTTCACGGCCCCACCTCCCAACTACCATAATGGGATAGCCCACTCTCTTAACGCTCACAGTGGAGGCTGTTTCTGATACATAACATTTGGGGAAAACTTTTCAAGCTCCAATGAGTTCTGGGGGGACACCACTCCACCCACTACAACTTGCAAAGCGGCCAGAACGACAAAAACAATGTGAGTGTTTGTCCTTGAGACCTATTCTTCCCCACTTGGATTGCTTCCTGTTTGGACCTGGCCCAAGTAGCCAGGAAGGGAAGCACTCCACAGAGGAGGTTCCGTTTGCCATGCAAGTGCTTGTTCTCCTCAGAATTCAGTGAAAGCGCCCGTGGCCCTTTGCCCACGGTGTCCCCGGCGCCGCTCCAGTGCCCCGAAACAATCGTTGAGGCCAGGAAGTGAGAACACGAGTTGAGCCCTGCCCACAGCAATGACTACAGAGACTCTCTCGGGCCTGCCGAGTGCTTGCTGCTGGTTCCTGCCTCCGTCCTGCTCCCAAACACGATGTGCTCCTGGTTCATCCTTCCTCGTACCGAACCGATTCTGCATGAAAAAGCCAAGCCAAGGCAAGCCAAACCAAAGAGGTCTGCGTGGGGGTGTTGGGAAGAAAGCCTTGTTCCCCCTACAGTGGACTTTCCAGTGAGCTTTGCAGCACGTCTAGCAGAGCCTGAAATTCTCCTTCGCTGAGGGGCGGTTCAGGTGACGGAGGGTCGTTCCCCTCTGTCTCCAGATTCAGAAAGGCTTCGGCACTTTCCTGAAACTCTGGGCTCCAGAGGAGCTGATCGAGGAGGCTGGCGCTTCCTGCGGAGTGCCGGTCAGCTTGCTGGGGCGGCTGAGTTGGCTCCTGCTTCGGCAGTGCCTGCTGCTGCCACACGGCCACCTCGGCGTGTACAGGCTGCTGAGGGGGTGCTTCTCCGGCGGTCCATTGGAGCATCACACCCTGGTGCCCTGCCCTCGAGCATTGCCTCTGGTGGGAGGTGTCTTGCTGAGCCAGGGCCTGCCACAGTTGCTGAGGGCGACCAGCTTGTGGCTGACAAGAGGCCTTCAAGGGCAATACGGCCAGGCCAGTGTCTCCGGTGCCTTGGTCATCCTGGCGTCCGCTGTGGTATTGGGGCCACACGGGGGTCTGAGTGTGCGAGAGCCCCACTCCTAGTATGGGTGCTGTTGACGCGTGGCTCACGAGAGTGACCGGACCGTGAGACATCCCTCCAGCAGGCACAGGCTGGCTGGGCTGGACCATCGTGAGCCCCGCCGCCCGGCTCACGCGGCCCCGAGAGGGCGCTTCCCAAGGACCAAAGGCCGGGTGCAGTGGGGCCAACGCTTCTCCCGATGGCAGCGGGTTGCTGCCGTAACGATGGCAGGGAGGAGCGTGGGCAGACACGCTGGGCGCGGTGCACAGGTGGCTCGGCTGCAGCTGAACACTCACGTCAGGTGTCCCACTTGAGCCTTCTGCCAGGAAATTCACGGCTCCGCCTGGGCTCTTCTGGCCTGGGTGCCGAGATCTTCGGTTCTGAAACCAGATTTGAATTCTGGCCTCCGGGAGGCCTGTTTGTGTAGCCAGCTCTTCCCTGGTGGCAATTCCAGGAAACCGATTCTTCTCAAAAGCTTCAATGAGGATCCTGGCTTGGGCGCCGCTGATGGCCGTGCGCTTTCGTCGGCCTTCCTTGGGCACGCGTTCCTGAGCGTGAGGACGAGGCCCTTCCTCAGTCTGCACTTGCTGTTCTCCTGAGGAGCCTCGGGACTTGAGTCGACTCTGCCTCAGCTGTCGTGTTCTCTGGTTTTGAAACCAAATCTGAATTCTACATTCTGGAATGCCAATTGCTTCAGCCAGTTCTTCTCTGGCCGCTATACCAGGGTAGGGGTTCTGCTCAAACGATGCTTGCAGAGCACCCTTTTGACTCGAGCTCAGAACAACCCTCCTGCGTCGGGCTTCTCTTGGCAGAGAGTCTCTCGGGCTGCTCGTCCCCTCCATAGCGAGAAGAGTCGCCTGGGTTCCACGGAGTCAGCCGGCCAACTGAGCAGCTCCCGGAAGGGCGGCGGGACTGGCCGGTCAGGGCCCAGCGGGGGGCCCGCCCAGTCCACACCTACTCTCAGAGCTCGGCCCCTCATTCAATATTCATAACCCCGACGTGCTCACCGGAAGCAAGCCGAGGGTCACTTTAAGGAGAGGTACAGAGGCCTCCAAATACTTCTGCGTCACACGCAATTCTTTTCCAAAGATCACTTGGATGGTGGGCGACCTCGCTGAGACATATCGAATCCTTTTGGGTTCCCAGTACGTTCAAAGGACTCTCGTCTCTTCATGTTGATGGGTGGCGGCATTCTCCAAATCAAGGACTGCCACTACTGCCATGAGTTCTTTACTCACTCTCCTCGGCTTCCCCTGGAACACTTTCACTTTGTCGGCAAATCAATTGGCTGAAATTTGTGAAATGACCTGTGAGGAAACTGGATACTGGTGACTGCTTCCCCGGGTCGAACCAGCGATGTTACCGATCGGCATCGCATCCTGGACAGCGGGCAACCAGTCTCATGAAACCACAAAGTATGGCCGAGGCCAGTCACCTGACAAAACCAGACAACAGGAAATGCGACCTCCGTCTGCAAGCTTTCGAGGAAAGAAAACCAGCCGCCCGTGGGCATCCTCTCCTGCTTTTGCTTGCTACGTGAGGACATGCGTGATGGATGCGTGCGCCCACGGACAAGTTGGGCCTCTTGACACGGAGGGCTTGGGGTCACGGCGGTGTGGGGATCAAGTGAGATGGAACAAGGGAGGTAAAATCCAAAGTCCCTTCCCTTGATGAACAAAGTTTCTTGCCTCAATATCGAAGAAGCAAACACAAGGCAGAAGGAAAGAAGACAGGAGAAAGAAAGGAGGAGGGAAGGAAAGAAGGAAAGACGAGACAACGAACGGAATGCTCCCAGGACTCTGCAATACCGTTTCCCGTTTCTTCAAGGAGGACCCGGGACGCGACCTTCAGAGGGTGTGCGTGTGTGTGCACGTGTGTGTCCCGACGCGTGACACAGACCTGCCGACAGACAGAGGAAGAGAGAGACTCTCACCCGCTCCTTCCTCGAGTCGGCATTCTGAAGAAAAGGATCTTTGAAGAGTGAGAGAAACGGAGCAGTGAAGAGTGAGTACGGGTCTTCCCGGCACTCGCGATGTATACTGACGGACGCGAAAATCCCTCCGCTAAAGCACCCGAAGTCACCTGTGCCGATCTTGGCCGCAAGACGGTGTGTAGCTAGAAATCCCCAAATGGCACGTCAGTCCTCAGACGGCATGGACTAGAGCTGGGACTTTGACGGGGTTTTCGCTCGTTCATGAGAACAGAAGACGATGCAGGTGGATAAAGACAGTAGGAAGGACGGAAGTCGAGAGGTCTCAGTAAAGTGAACCAACGAAGTCACATTGAGCTTTGAAGTCTACTTTTAATGGAAAAGTGGAAACTCCCCTAACGGTGGAGGGTCCGTGATGTCGTTTTGGAACGTACCACTTGAAATGAAAGGGAAAGACTCAGATAAAGCAGGACATCCAGGAAGTTTCGAGGAGAGCGATACTTGATTCAGCAGGAGAACGGAAAGCTCTGGGAGTTAACGGGCACGTCAATATGTGAAAAATGCCTCCGGTTTGGGAAGACTGCCTTTCGCATGCTCTCGTCAAGGACTGCGAGGACTGCTAATGGAACTGCCCTGGCCTTTTCTCTCCGTTTCCGTGTTCAGATTCAAATTTTAAACCTACGTGCCCCTCCGCCCCGTCCGCACACACCCCAGAAGATGCCCACTCACACTCTCGGGGAGACAAGTCTTTTCTTCGGATCCAAGCCTGGGGAGTCAATTCTTACGAGATGGCTCTACAAGTACACCCCCACGTTTCGTTTCCAACTCTCAGAGCTACCAACAAGACGCCTTCAGGTCGCGCAGAGACCAGAAAGGACCTACGGCATGTCCATCCGACCCCATCCACGCCCCGTCTTCTCCGTTGCCTCCCCACCCCCCTGCTTTCAGGCTCGAGTTCTCTATTCGTGCGTTTTTCGTGCTTAAAACCAAGTCCGCTGAACTCGGTGAGTTTTAAAGAAGAAGAAATTGACTGCTTCCTCTTGCGGAGGCTGGGACGCCCAAAGTCCCCTCTGCTGGTGTGGACAGTGACCCAGGGCTCTCCCACTGCACGACGGTGGAAGCGGAGAGAGCAGAGCAGAGCAGAGGGCAGAGAGAGAGAAAGACAGACTCTCCTCTTGGAAAGCCCTCAGAAGCTCGCCCCTGACCACCATTAGGAATCCACTCACTACTGCCTGGTCCTACAATCCGATCACCTCTTCACGGCCCCACCTCCCAACTACCATAATGGGATAGCCCACTCTCTTAACGCTCACAGTGGAGGCTGTTTCTGATACATAACATTTGGGGAAAACTTTTCAAGCTCCAATGAGTTCTGGGGGGACACCACTCCACCCACTACAACTTGCAAAGCGGCCAGAACGACAAAAACAATGTGAGTGTTTGTCCTTGAGACCTATTCTTCCCCACTTGGATTGCTTCCTGTTTGGACCTGGCCCAAGTAGCCAGGAAGGGAAGCACTCCACAGAGGAGGTTCCGTTTGCCATGCAAGTGCTTGTTCTCCTCAGAATTCAGTGAAAGCGCCCGTGGCCCTTTGCCCACGGTGTCCCCGGCGCCGCTCCAGTGCCCCGAAACAATCGTTGAGGCCAGGAAGTGAGAACACGAGTTGAGCCCTGCCCACAGCAATGACTACAGAGACTCTCTCGGGCCTGCCGAGTGCTTGCTGCTGGTTCCTGCCTCCGTCCTGCTCCCAAACACGATGTGCTCCTGGTTCATCCTTCCTCGTACCGAACCGATTCTGCATGAAAAAGCCAAGCCAAGGCAAGCCAAACCAAAGAGGTCTGCGTGGGGGTGTTGGGAAGAAAGCCTTGTTCCCCCTACAGTGGACTTTCCAGTGAGCTTTGCAGCACGTCTAGCAGAGCCTGAAATTCTCCTTCGCTGAGGGGCGGTTCAGGTGACGGAGGGTCGTTCCCCTCTGTCTCCAGATTCAGAAAGGCTTCGGCACTTTCCTGAAACTCTGGGCTCCAGAGGAGCTGATCGAGGAGGCTGGCGCTTCCTGCGGAGTGCCGGTCAGCTTGCTGGGGCGGCTGAGTTGGCTCCTGCTTCGGCAGTGCCTGCTGCTGCCACACGGCCACCTCGGCGTGTACAGGCTGCTGAGGGGGTGCTTCTCCGGCGGTCCATTGGAGCATCACACCCTGGTGCCCTGCCCTCGAGCATTGCCTCTGGTGGGAGGTGTCTTGCTGAGCCAGGGCCTGCCACAGTTGCTGAGGGCGACCAGCTTGTGGCTGACAAGAGGCCTTCAAGGGCAATACGGCCAGGCCAGTGTCTCCGGTGCCTTGGTCATCCTGGCGTCCGCTGTGGTATTGGGGCCACACGGGGGTCTGAGTGTGCGAGAGCCCCACTCCTAGTATGGGTGCTGTTGACGCGTGGCTCACGAGAGTGACCGGACCGTGAGACATCCCTCCAGCAGGCACAGGCTGGCTGGGCTGGACCATCGTGAGCCCCGCCGCCCGGCTCACGCGGCCCCGAGAGGGCGCTTCCCAAGGACCAAAGGCCGGGTGCAGTGGGGCCAACGCTTCTCCCGATGGCAGCGGGTTGCTGCCGTAACGATGGCAGGGAGGAGCGTGGGCAGACACGCTGGGCGCGGTGCACAGGTGGCTCGGCTGCAGCTGAACACTCACGTCAGGTGTCCCACTTGAGCCTTCTGCCAGGAAATTCACGGCTCCGCCTGGGCTCTTCTGGCCTGGGTGCCGAGATCTTCGGTTCTGAAACCAGATTTGAATTCTGGCCTCCGGGAGGCCTGTTTGTGTAGCCAGCTCTTCCCTGGTGGCAATTCCAGGAAACCGATTCTTCTCAAAAGCTTCAATGAGGATCCTGGCTTGGGCGCCGCTGATGGCCGTGCGCTTTCGTCGGCCTTCCTTGGGCACGCGTTCCTGAGCGTGAGGACGAGGCCCTTCCTCAGTCTGCACTTGCTGTTCTCCTGAGGAGCCTCGGGACTTGAGTCGACTCTGCCTCAGCTGTCGTGTTCTCTGGTTTTGAAACCAAATCTGAATTCTACATTCTGGAATGCCAATTGCTTCAGCCAGTTCTTCTCTGGCCGCTATACCAGGGTAGGGGTTCTGCTCAAACGATGCTTGCAGAGCACCCTTTTGACTCGAGCTCAGAACAACCCTCCTGCGTCGGGCTTCTCTTGGCAGAGAGTCTCTCGGGCTGCTCGTCCCCTCCATAGCGAGAAGAGTCGCCTGGGTTCCACGGAGTCAGCCGGCCAACTGAGCAGCTCCCGGAAGGGCGGCGGGACTGGCCGGTCAGGGCCCAGCGGGGGGCCCGCCCAGTCCACACCTACTCTCAGAGCTCCGCCCCTCATTCAATATTCATAACCCCGACGTGCTCACCGGAAGCAAGCCGAGGGTCACTTTAAGGAGAGGTACAGAGGCCTCCAAATACTTCTGCGTCACACGCAATTCTTTTCCAAAGATCACTTGGATGGTGGGCGACCTCGCTGAGACATATCGAATCCTTTTGGGTTCCCAGTACGTTCAAAGGACTCTCGTCTCTTCATGTTGATGGGTGGCGGCATTCTCCAAATCAAGGACTGCCACTACTGCCATGAGTTCTTTACTCACTCTCCTCGGCTTCCCCTGGAACACTTTCACTTTGTCGGCAAATCAATTGGCTGAAATTTGTGAAATGACCTGTGAGGAAACTGGATACTGGTGACTGCTTCCCCGGGTCGAACCAGCGATGTTACCGATCGGCATCGCATCCTGGACAGCGGGCAACCAGTCTCATGAAACCACAAAGTATGGCCGAGGCCAGTCACCTGACAAAACCAGACAACAGGAAATGCGACCTCCGTCTGCAAGCTTTCGAGGAAAGAAAACCAGCCGCCCGTGGGCATCCTCTCCTGCTTTTGCTTGCTACGTGAGGACATGCGTGATGGATGCGTGCGCCCACGGACAAGTTGGGCCTCTTGACACGGAGGGCTTGGGGTCACGGCGGTGTGGGGATCAAGTGAGATGGAACAAGGGAGGTAAAATCCAAAGTCCCTTCCCTTGATGAACAAAGTTTCTTGCCTCAATATCGAAGAAGCAAACACAAGGCAGAAGGAAAGAAGACAGGAGAAAGAAAGGAGGAGGGAAGGAAAGAAGGAAAGACGAGACAACGAAAGGAATGCTCCCAGGACTCTGCAATACCGTTTCCCGTTTCTTCAAGGAGGACCCGGGACGCGACCTTCAGAGGGTGTGCGTGTGTGTGCACGTGTGTGTCCCGACGCGTGACACAGACCTGCCGACAGACAGAGGAAGAGAGAGACTCTCACCCGCTCCTTCCTCGAGTCGGCATTCTGAAGAAAAGGATCTTTGAAGAGTGAGAGAAACGGAGCAGTGAAGAGTGAGTACGGGTCTTCCCGGCACTTGCGATGTATACTGACGGACGCGAAAATCCCTCCGCTAAAGCACCCGAAGTCACCTGTGCCGATCTTGGCCGCAAGACGGTGTGTAGCTAGAAATCCCCAAATGGCACGTCAGTCCTCAGACGGCATGGACTAGAGCTGGGACTTTGACGGGGTTTTCGCTCGTTCATGAGAACAGAAGACGATGCAGGTGGATAAAGACAGTAGGAAGGACGGAAGTCGAGAGGTCTCAGTAAAGTGAACCAACGAAGTCACATTGAGCTTTGAAGCCTACTTTTAATGGAAAAGTGGAAACTCCCCTAACGGTGGAGGGTCCGTGATGTCGTTTTGGAACGTACCACTTGAAATGAAAGGGAAAGACTCAGATAAAGCAGGACATCCAGGAAGTTTCGAGGAGAGCGATACTTGATTCAGCAGGAGAACGGAAAGCTCTGGGAGTTAACGGGCACGTCAATATGTGAAAAATGCCTCCGGTTTGGGAAGACTGCCTTTCGCATGCTCTCGTCAAGGACTGCGAGGACTGCTAATGGAACTGCCCTGGCCTTTTCTCTCCGTTTCCGTGTTCAGATTCAAATTTTAAACCTACGTGCCCCTCCGCCCCGTCCGCACACACCCCAGAAGATGCCCACTCACACTCTCGGGGAGACAAGTCTTTTCTTCGGATCCAAGCCTGGGGCGTCAATTCTTACGAGATGGCTCTACAAGTACACCCCCACGTTTCGTTTCCAACTCTCAGAGCTACCAACAAGACGCCTTCAGGTCGCGCAGAGACCAGAAAGGACCTACGGCATGTCCATCCGACCCCATCCGTGCCCCGTCTTCTCCGTTGCCTCCCCACCCCCCTGCTTTCAGGCTCGAGTTCTCTATTCGTGCGTTTTCCGTGCTTAAAACCAAGTCCGCTGAACTCGGTGAGTTTTAAAGAAGAAGAAATTGACTGCTTCCTCTTGCGGAGGCTGGGACGCCCAAAGTCCCCTCTGCTGGTGTGGACAGTGACCCAGGGCTCTCCCACTGCACGACGGTGGAAGCGGAGAGAGCAGAGCAGAGCAGAGGGCAGAGAGAGAGAAAGACAGACTCTCCTCTTGGAAAGCCCTCAGAAGCTCGCCCCTGACCACCGTTAGGAATCCACTCACTACTGCCTGGTCCTACAATCCGATCACCTCTTCACGGCCCCACCTCCCAACTACCATAATGGGATAGCCCACCCTCTTAACGCTCACAGTGGAGGCTGTTTCTGATACATAACATTTGGGGAAAACTTTTCAAGCTCCAATGAGTTCTGGGGGGACACCACTCCACCCACTACAACTTGCAAAGCGGCCAGAACGACAAAAACAATGTGAGTGTTTGTCCTTGAGACCTATTCTTCCCCACTTGGATTGCTTCCTGTTTGGACCTGGCCCAAGTAGCCAGGAAGGGAAGCACTCCACAGAGGAGGTTCCGTTTGCCATGCAAGTGCTTGTTCTCCTCAGAATTCAGTGAAAGCGCCCGTGGCCCTTTGCCCACGGTGTCCCCGGCGCCGCTCCGGTGCCCCGAAACAATCGTTGAGGCCAGGAAGTGAGAACACGAGTTGAGCCCTGCCCACAGCAATGACTACAGAGACTCTCTCGGGCCTGCCGAGTGCTTGCTGCTGGTTCCTGCCTCCGTCCTGCTCCCAAACACGATGTGCTCCTGGTTCATCCTTCCTCGTACCGAACCGATTCTGCATGAAAAAGCCAAGCCAAGGCCAGCCAAACCAAAGAGGTCTGCGTGGGGGTGTTGGGAAGAAAGCCTTGTTCCCCCTACAGTGGACTTTCCAGTGAGCTTTGCAGCACGTCTAGCAGAGCCTGAAATTCTCCTTCGCTGAGGGGCGGTTCAGGTGACGGAGGGTCGTTCCCCTCTGTCTCCAGATTCAGAAAGGCTTCGGCACTTTCCTGAAACTCTGGGCTCCAGAGGAGCTGATCGAGGAGGCTGGCGCTTCCTGCGGAGTGCCGGTCAGCTTGCTGGGGCGGCTGAGTTGGCTCCTGCTTCGGCAGTGCCTGCTGCTGCCACACGGCCACCTCGGCGTGTACAGGCTGCTGAGGGGGTGCTTCTCCGGCGGTCCATTGGAGCATCACACCCTGGTGCCCTGCCCTCGAGCATTGCCTCTGGTGGGAGGTGTCTTGCTGAGCCAGGGCCTGCCACAGTTGCTGAGGGCGACCAGCTTGTGGCTGACAAGAGGCCTTCAAGGGCAATACGGCCAGGCCAGTGTCTCCGGTGCCTTGGTCATCCTGGCGTCCGCTGTGGTATTGGGGCCACACGGGGGTCTGAGTGTGCGAGAGCCCCACTCCTAGTATGGGTGCTGTTGACGCGTGGCTCACGAGAGTGACCGGACCGTGAGACATCCCTCCAGCAGGCACAGGCTGGCTGGGCTGGACCATCGTGAGCCCCGCCGCCCGGCTCACGCGGCCCCGAGAGGGCGCTTCCCAAGGACCAAAGGCCGGGTGCAGTGGGGCCAACGCTTCTCCCGATGGCAGCGGGTTGCTGCCGTAACGATGGCAGGGAGGAGCGTGGGCAGACACGCTGGGCGCGGTGCACAGGTGGCTCGGCTGCAGCTGAACACTCACGTCAGGTGTCCCACTTGAGCCTTCTGCCAGGAAATTCACGGCTCCGCCTGGGCTCTTCTGGCCTGGGTGCCGAGATCTTCGGTTCTGAAACCAGATTTGAATTCTGGCCTCCGGGAGGCCTGTTTGTGTAGCCAGCTCTTCCCTGGTGGCAATTCCAGGAAACCGATTCTTCTCAAAAGCTTCAATGAGGATCCTGGCTTGGGCGCCGCTGATGGCCGTGCGCTTTCGTCGGCCTTCCTTGGGCACGCGTTCCTGAGCGTGAGGACGAGGCCCTTCCTCAGTCTGCACTTGCTGTTCTCCTGAGGAGCCTCGGGACTTGAGTCGACTCTGCCTCAGCTGTCGTGTTCTCTGGTTTTGAAACCAAATCTGAATTCTACATTCTGGAATGCCAATTGCTTCAGCCAGTTCTTCTCTGGCCGCTATACCAGGGTAGGGGTTCTGCTCAAACGATGCTTGCAGAGCACCCTTTTGACTCGAGCTCAGAACAACCCTCCTGCGTCGGGCTTCTCTTGGCAGAGAGTCTCTCGGGCTGCTCGTCCCCTCCATAGCGAGAAGAGTCGCCTGGGTTCCACGGAGTCAGCCGGCCAACTGAGCAGCTCCCGGAAGGGCAGCGGGACTGGCCGGTCAGGGCCCAGCGGGGGGCCCGCCCAGTCCACACCTACTCTCAGAGCTCCGCCCCTCATTCAATATTCATAACCCCGACGTGCTCACCGGAAGCAAGCCGAGGGTCACTTTAAGGAGAGGTACAGAGGCCTCCAAATACTTCTGCGTCACACGCAATTCTTTTCCAAAGATCACTTGGATGGTGGGCGACCTCGCTGAGACATATCGAATCCTTTTGGGTTCCCAGTACGTTCAAAGGACTCTCGTCTCTTCATGTTGATGGGTGGCGGCATTCTCCAAATCAAGGACTGCCACTACTGCCATGAGTTCTTTACTCACTCTCCTCGGCTTCCCCTGGAACACTTTCACTTTGTCGGCAAATCAATTGGCTGAAATTTGTGAAATGACCTGTGAGGAAACTGGATACTGGTGACTGCTTCCCCGGGTCGAACCAGCGATGTTACCGATCGGCATCGCATCCTGGACAGCGGGCAACCAGTCTCATGAAACCACAAAGTATGGCCGAGGCCAGTCACCTGACAAAACCAGACAACAGGAAATGCGACCTCCGTCTGCAAGCTTTCGAGGAAAGAAAACCAGCCGCCCGTGGGCATCCTCTCCTGCTTTTGCTTGCTACGTGAGGACATGCGTGATGGATGCGTGCGCCCACGGACAAGTTGGGCCTCTTGACACGGAGGGCTTGGGGTCACGGCGGTGTGGGGATCAAGTGAGATGGAACAAGGGAGGTAAAATCCAAAGTCCCTTCCCTTGATGAACAAAGTTTCTTGCCTCAATATCGAAGAAGCAAACACAAGGCAGAAGGAAAGAAGACAGGAGAAAGAAAGGAGGAGGGAAGGAAAGAAGGAAAGACGAGACAACGAACGGAATGCTCCCAGGACTCTGCAATACCGTTTCCCGTTTCTTCAAGGAGGACCCGGGACGCGACCTTCAGAGGGTGTGCGTGTGTGTGCACGTGTGTGTCCCGACGCGTGACACAGACCTGCCGACAGACAGAGGAAGAGAGAGACTCTCACCCGCTCCTTCCTCGAGTCGGCATTCTGAAGAAAAGGATCTTTGAAGAGTGAGAGAAACGGAGCAGTGAAGAGTGAGTACGGGTCTTCCCGGCACTCGCGATGTATACTGACGGACGCGAAAATCCCTCCGCTAAAGCACCCGAAGTCACCTGTGCCGATCTTGGCCGCAAGACGGTGTGTAGCTAGAAATCCCCAAATGGCACGTCAGTCCTCAGACGGCATGGACTAGAGCTGGGACTTTGACGGGGTTTTCGCTCGTTCATGAGAACAGAAGACGATGCAGGTGGATAAAGACAGTAGGAAGGACGGAAGTCGAGAGGTCTCAGTAAAGTGAACCAACGAAGTCACATTGAGCTTTGAAGTCTACTTTTAATGGAAAAGTGGAAACTCCCCTAACGGTGGAGGGTCCGTGATGTCGTTTTGGAACGTACCACTTGAAATGAAAGGGAAAGACTCAGATAAAGCAGGACATCCAGGAAGTTTCGAGGAGAGCGATACTTGATTCAGCAGGAGAACGGAAAGCTCTGGGAGTTAACGGGCACGTCAATATGTGAAAAATGCCTCCGGTTTGGGAAGACTGCCTTTCGCATGCTCTCGTCAAGGACTGCGAGGACTGCTAATGGAACTGCCCTGGCCTTTTCTCTCCGTTTCCGTGTTCAGATTCAAATTTTAAACCTACGTGCCCCTCCGCCCCGTCCGCACACACCCCAGAAGATGCCCACTCACACTCTCGGGGAGACAAGTCTTTTCTTCGGATCCAAGCCTGGGGAGTCAATTCTTACGAGATGGCTCTACAAGTACACCCCCACGTTTCGTTTCCAACTCTCAGAGCTACCAACAAGACGCCTTCAGGTCGCGCAGAGACCAGAAAGGACCTACGGCATGTCCATCCGACCCCATCCACGCCCCGTCTTCTCCGTTGCCTCCCCACCCCCCTGCTTTCAGGCTCGAGTTCTCTTTTCGTGCGTTTTTCGTGCTTAAAACCAAGTCCGCTGAACTCGGTGAGTTTTAAAGAAGAAGAAATTGACTGCTTCCTCTTGCGGAGGCTGGGACGCCCAAAGTCCCCTCTGCTGGTGTGGACAGTGACCCAGGGCTCTCCCACTGCACGACGGTGGAAGCGGAGAGAGCAGAGCAGAGCAGAGGGCAGAGAGAGAGAAAGACAGACTCTCCTCTTGGAAAGCCCTCAGAAGCTCGCCCCTGACCACCATTAGGAATCCACTCACTACTGCCTGGTCCTACAATCCGATCACCTCTTCACGGCCCCACCTCCCAACTACCATAATGGGATAGCCCACTCTCTTAACGCTCACAGTGGAGGCTGTTTCTGATACATAACATTTGGGGAAAACTTTTCAAGCTCCAATGAGTTCTGGGGGGACACCACTCCACCCACTACAACTTGCAAAGCGGCCAGAACGACAAAAACAATGTGAGTGTTTGTCCTTGAGACCTATTCTTCCCCACTTGGATTGCTTCCTGTTTGGACCTGGCCCAAGTAGCCAGGAAGGGAAGCACTCCACAGAGGAGGTTCCGTTTGCCATGCAAGTGCTTGTTCTCCTCAGAATTCAGTGAAAGCGCCCGTGGCCCTTTGCCCACGGTGTCCCCGGCGCCGCTCCAGTGCCCCGAAACAATCGTTGAGGCCAGGAAGTGAGAACACGAGTTGAGCCCTGCCCACAGCAATGACTACAGAGACTCTCTCGGGCCTGCCGAGTGCTTGCTGCTGGTTCCTGCCTCCGTCCTGCTCCCAAACACGATGTGCTCCTGGTTCATCCTTCCTCGTACCGAACCGATTCTGCATGAAAAAGCCAAGCCAAGGCCAGCCAAACCAAAGAGGTCTGCGTGGGGGTGTTGGGAAGAAAGCCTTGTTCCCCCTACAGTGGACTTTCCAGTGAGCTTTGCAGCACGTCTAGCAGAGCCTGAAATTCTCCTTCGCTGAGGGGCGGTTCAGGTGACGGAGGGTCGTTCCCCTCTGTCTCCAGATTCAGAAAGGCTTCGGCACTTTCCTGAAACTCTGGGCTCCAGAGGAGCTGATCGAGGAGGCTGGCGCTTCCTGCGGAGTGCCGGTCAGCTTGCTGGGGCGGCTGAGTTGGCTCCTGCTTCGGCAGTGCCTGCTGCTGCCACACGGCCACCTCGGCGTGTACAGGCTGCTGAGGGGGTGCTTCTCCGGCGGTCCATTGGAGCATCACACCCTGGTGCCCTGCCCTCGAGCATTGCCTCTGGTGGGAGGTGTCTTGCTGAGCCAGGGCCTGCCACAGTTGCTGAGGGCGACCAGCTTGTGGCTGACAAGAGGCCTTCAAGGGCAATACGGCCAGGCCAGTGTCTCCGGTGCCTTGGTCATCCTGGCGTCCGCTGTGGTATTGGGGCCACACGGGGGTCTGAGTGTGCGAGAGCCCCACTCCTAGTATGGGTGCTGTTGACGCGTGGCTCACGAGAGTGACCGGACCGTGAGACATCCCTCCAGCAGGCACAGGCTGGCTGGGCTGGACCATTGTGAGCCCCGCCGCCCGGCTCACGCGGCCCCGAGAGGGCGCTTCCCAAGGACCAAAGGCCGGGTGCAGTGGGGCCAACGCTTCTCCCGATGGCAGCGGGTTGCTGCCGTAACGATGGCAGGGAGGAGCGTGGGCAGACACGCTGGGCGCGGTGCACAGGTGGCTCGGCTGCAGCTGAACACTCACGTCAGGTGTCCCACTTGAGCCTTCTGCCAGGAAATTCACGGCTCCGCCTGGGCTCTTCTGGCCTGGGTGCCGAGATCTTCGGTTCTGAAACCAGATTTGAATTCTGGCCTCCGGGAGGCCTGTTTGTGTAGCCAGCTCTTCCCTGGTGGCAATTCCAGGAAACCGATTCTTCTCAAAAGCTTCAATGAGGATCCTGGCTTGGGCGCCGCTGATGGCCGTGCGCTTTCGTCGGCCTTCCTTGGGCACGCGTTCCTGAGCGTGAGGACGAGGCCCTTCCTCAGTCTGCACTTGCTGTTCTCCTGAGGAGCCTCGGGACTTGAGTCGACTCTGCCTCAGCTGTCGTGTTCTCTGGTTTTGAAACCAAATCTGAATTCTACATTCTGGAATGCCAATTGCTTCAGCCAGTTCTTCTCTGGCCGCTATACCAGGGTAGGGGTTCTGCTCAAACGATGCTTGCAGAGCACCCTTTTGACTCGAGCTCAGAACAACCCTCCTGCGTCGGGCTTCTCTTGGCAGAGAGTCTCTCGGGCTGCTCGTCCCCTCCATAGCGAGAAGAGTCGCCTGGGTTCCACGGAGTCAGCCGGCCAACTGAGCAGCTCCCGGAAGGGCGGCGGGACTGGCCGGTCAGGGCCCAGCGGGGGGCCCGCCCAGTCCACACCTACTCTCAGAGCTCCGCCCCTCATTCAATATTCATAACCCCAACGTGCTCACCGGAAGCAAGCCGAGGGTCACTTTAAGGAGAGGTACAGAGGCCTCCAAATACTTCTGCGTCACACGCAATTCTTTTCCAAAGATCACTTGGATGGTGGGCGACCTCGCTGAGACATATCGAATCCTTTTGGGTTCCCAGTACGTTCAAAGGACTCTCGTCTCTTCATGTTGATGGGTGGCGGCATTCTCCAAATCAAGGACTGCCACTACTGCCATGAGTTCTTTACTCACTCTCCTCGGCTTCCCCTGGAACACTTTCACTTTGTCGGCAAATCAATTGGCTGAAATTTGTGAAATGACCTGTGAGGAAACTGGATACTGGTGACTGCTTCCCCGGGTCGAACCAGCGATGTTACCGATCGGCATCGCATCCTGGACAGCGGGCAACCAGTCTCATGAAACCACAAAGTATGGCCGAGGCCAGTCACCTGACAAAACCAGACAACAGGAAATGCGACCTCCGTCTGCAAGCTTTCGAGGAAAGAAAACCAGCCGCCCGTGGGCATCCTCTCCTGCTTTTGCTTGCTACGTGAGGACATGCGTGATGGATGCGTGCGCCCACGGACAAGTTGGGCCTCTTGACACGGAGGGCTTGGGGTCACGGCGGTGTGGGGATCAAGTGAGATGGAACAAGGGAGGTAAAATCCAAAGTCCCTTCCCTTGATGAACAAAGTTTCTTGCCTCAATATCGAAGAAGCAAACACAAGGCAGAAGGAAAGAAGACAGGAGAAAGAAAGGAGGAGGGAAGGAAAGAAGGAAAGACGAGACAACGAACGGAATGCTCCCAGGACTCTGCAATACCGTTTCCCGTTTCTTCAAGGAGGACCCGGGACGCGACCTTCAGAGGGTGTGCGTGTGTGTGCACGTGTGTGTCCCGACGCGTGACACAGACCTGCCGACAGACAGAGGAAGAGAGAGACTCTCACCCGCTCCTTCCTCGAGTCGGCATTCTGAAGAAAAGGATCTTTGAAGAGTGAGAGAAACGGAGCAGTGAAGAGTGAGTACGGGTCTTCCCGGCACTCGCGATGTATACTGACGGACGCGAAAATCCCTCCGCTAAAGCACCCGAAGTCACCTGTGCCGATCTTGGCCGCAAGACGGTGTGTAGCTAGAAATCCCCAAATGGCACGTCAGTCCTCAGACGGCATGGACTAGAGCTGGGACTTTGACGGGGTTTTCGCTCGTTCATGAGAACAGAAGACGATGCAGGTGGATAAAGACAGTAGGAAGGACGGAAGTCGAGAGGTCTCAGTAAAGTGAACCAACGAAGTCACATTGAGCTTTGAAGTCTACTTTTAATGGAAAAGTGGAAACTCCCCTAACGGTGGAGGGTCCGTGATGTCGTTTTGGAACGTACCACTTGAAATGAAAGGGAAAGACTCAGATAAAGCAGGACATCCAGGAAGTTTCGAGGAGAGCGATACTTGATTCAGCAGGAGAACGGAAAGCTCTGGGAGTTAACGGGCACGTCAATATGTGAAAAATGCCTCCGGTTTGGGAAGACTGCCTTTCGCATGCTCTCGTCAAGGACTGCGAGGACTGCTAATGGAACTGCCCTGGCCTTTTCTCTCCGTTTCCGTGTTCAGATTCAAATTTTAAACCTACGTGCCCCTCCGCCCCGTCCGCACACACCCCAGAAGATGCCCACTCACACTCTCGGGGAGACAAGTCTTTTCTTCGGATCCAAGCCTGGGGAGTCAATTCTTACGAGATGGCTCTACAAGTACACCCCCACGTTTCGTTTCCAACTCTCAGAGCTACCAACAAGACGCCTTCAGGTCGCGCAGAGACCAGAAAGGACCTACGGCATGTCCATCCGACCCCATCCACGCCCCGTCTTCTCCGTTGCCTCCCCACCCCCCTGCTTTCAGGCTCGAGTTCTCTTTTCGTGCGTTTTTCGTGCTTAAAACCAAGTCCGCTGAACTCGGTGAGTTTTAAAGAAGAAGAAATTGACTGCTTCCTCTTGCGGAGGCTGGGACGCCCAAAGTCCCCTCTGCTGGTGTGGACAGTGACCCAGGGCTCTCCCACTGCACGACGGTGGAAGCGGAGAGAGCAGAGCAGAGCAGAGGGCAGAGAGAGAGAAAGACAGACTCTCCTCTTGGAAAGCCCTCAGAAGCTCGCCCCTGACCACCATTAGGAATCCACTCACTACTGCCTGGTCCTACAATCCGATCACCTCTTCACGGCCCCACCTCCCAACTACCATAATGGGATAGCCCACTCTCTTAACGCTCACAGTGGAGGCTGTTTCTGATACATAACATTTGGGGAAAACTTTTCAAGCTCCAATGAGTTCTGGGGGGACACCACTCCACCCACTACAACTTGCAAAGCGGCCAGAACGACAAAAACAATGTGAGTGTTTGTCCTTGAGACCTATTCTTCCCCACTTGGATTGCTTCCTGTTTGGACCTGGCCCAAGTAGCCAGGAAGGGAAGCACTCCACAGAGGAGGTTCCGTTTGCCATGCAAGTGCTTGTTCTCCTCAGAATTCAGTGAAAGCGCCCGTGGCCCTTTGCCCACGGTGTCCCCGGCGCCGCTCCAGTGCCCCGAAACAATCGTTGAGGCCAGGAAGTGAGAACACGAGTTGAGCCCTGCCCACAGCAATGACTACAGAGACTCTCTCGGGCCTGCCGAGTGCTTGCTGCTGGTTCCTGCCTCCGTCCTGCTCCCAAACACGATGTGCTCCTGGTTCATCCTTCCTCGTACCGAACCGATTCTGCATGAAAAAGCCAAGCCAAGGCAAGCCAAACCAAAGAGGTCTGCGTGGGGGTGTTGGGAAGAAAGCCTTGTTCCCCCTACAGTGGACTTTCCAGTGAGCTTTGCAGCACGTCTAGCAGAGCCTGAAATTCTCCTTCGCTGAGGGGCGGTTCAGGTGACGGAGGGTCGTTCCCCTCTGTCTCCAGATTCAGAAAGGCTTCGGCACTTTCCTGAAACTCTGGGCTCCAGAGGAGCTGATCGAGGAGGCTGGCGCTTCCTGCGGAGTGCCGGTCAGCTTGCTGGGGCGGCTGAGTTGGCTCCTGCTTCGGCAGTGCCTGCTGCTGCCACACGGCCACCTCGGCGTGTACAGGCTGCTGAGGGGGTGCTTCTCCGGCGGTCCATTGGAGCATCACACCCTGGTGCCCTGCCCTCGAGCATTGCCTCTGGTGGGAGGTGTCTTGCTGAGCCAGGGCCTGCCACAGTTGCTGAGGGCGACCAGCTTGTGGCTGACAAGAGGCCTTCAAGGGCAATACGGCCAGGCCAGTGTCTCCGGTGCCTTGGTCATCCTGGCGTCCGCTGTGGTATTGGGGCCACACGGGGGTCTGAGTGTGCGAGAGCCCCACTCCTAGTATGGGTGCTGTTGACGCGTGGCTCACGAGAGTGACCGGACCGTGAGACATCCCTCCAGCAGGCACAGGCTGGCTGGGCTGGACCATCGTGAGCCCCGCCGCCCGGCTCACGCGGCCCCGAGAGGGCGCTTCCCAAGGACCAAAGGCCGGGTGCAGTGGGGCCAACGCTTCTCCCGATGGCAGCGGGTTGCTGCCGTAACGATGGCAGGGAGGAGCGTGGGCAGACACGCTGGGCGCGGTGCACAGGTGGCTCGGCTGCAGCTGAACACTCACGTCAGGTGTCCCACTTGAGCCTTCTGCCAGGAAATTCACGGCTCCGCCTGGGCTCTTCTGGCCTGGGTGCCGAGATCTTCGGTTCTGAAACCAGATTTGAATTCTGGCCTCCGGGAGGCCTGTTTGTGTAGCCAGCTCTTCCCTGGTGGCAATTCCAGGAAACCGATTCTTCTCAAAAGCTTCAATGAGGATCCTGGCTTGGGCGCCGCTGATGGCCGTGCGCTTTCGTCGGCCTTCCTTGGGCACGCGTTCCTGAGCGTGAGGACGAGGCCCTTCCTCAGTCTGCACTTGCTGTTCTCCTGAGGAGCCTCGGGACTTGAGTCGACTCTGCCTCAGCTGTCGTGTTCTCTGGTTTTGAAACCAAATCTGAATTCTACATTCTGGAATGCCAATTGCTTCAGCCAGTTCTTCTCTGGCCGCTATACCAGGGTAGGGGTTCTGCTCAAACGATGCTTGCAGAGCACCCTTTTGACTCGAGCTCAGAACAACCCTCCTGCGTCGGGCTTCTCTTGGCAGAGAGTCTCTCGGGCTGCTCGTCCCCTCCATAGCGAGAAGAGTCGCCTGGGTTCCACGGAGTCAGCCGGCCAACTGAGCAGCTCCCGGAAGGGCGGCGGGACTGGCCGGTCAGGGCCCAGCGGGGGGCCCGCCCAGTCCACACCTACTCTCAGAGCTCCGCCCCTCATTCAATATTCATAACCCCGACGTGCTCACCGGAAGCAAGCCGAGGGTCACTTTAAGGAGAGGTACAGAGGCCTCCAAATACTTCTGCGTCACACGCAATTCTTTTCCAAAGATCACTTGGATGGTGGGCGACCTCGCTGAGACATATCGAATCCTTTTGGGTTCCCAGTACGTTCAAAGGACTCTCGTCTCTTCATGTTGATGGGTGGCGGCATTCTCCAAATCAAGGACTGCCACTACTGCCATGAGTTCTTTACTCACTCTCCTCGGCTTCCCCTGGAACACTTTCACTTTGTCGGCAAATCAATTGGCTGAAATTTGTGAAATGACCTGTGAGGAAACTGGATACTGGTGACTGCTTCCCCGGGTCGAACCAGCGATGTTACCGATCGGCATCGCATCCTGGACAGCGGGCAACCAGTCTCATGAAACCACAAAGTATGGCCGAGGCCAGTCACCTGACAAAACCAGACAACAGGAAATGCGACCTCCGTCTGCAAGCTTTCGAGGAAAGAAAACCAGCCGCCCGTGGGCATCCTCTCCTGCTTTTGCTTGCTACGTGAGGACATGCGTGATGGATGCGTGCGCCCACGGACAAGTTGGGCCTCTTGACACGGAGGGCTTGGGGTCACGGCGGTGTGGGGATCAAGTGAGATGGAACAAGGGAGGTAAAATCCAAAGTCCCTTCCCTTGATGAACAAAGTTTCTTGCCTCAATATCGAAGAAGCAAACACAAGGCAGAAGGAAAGAAGACAGGAGAAAGAAAGGAGGAGGGAAGGAAAGAAGGAAAGACGAGACAACGAACGGAATGCTCCCAGGACTCTGCAATACCGTTTCCCGTTTCTTCAAGGAGGACCCGGGACGCGACCTTCAGAGGGTGTGCGTGTGTGTGCACGTGTGTGTCCCGACGCGTGACACAGACCTGCCGACAGACAGAGGAAGAGAGAGACTCTCACCCGCTCCTTCCTCGAGTCGGCATTCTGAAGAAAAGGATCTTTGAAGAGTGAGAGAAACGGAGCAGTGAAGAGTGAGTACGGGTCTTCCCGGCACTCGCGATGTATACTGACGGACGCGAAAATCCCTCCGCTAAAGCACCCGAAGTCACCTGTGCCGATCTTGGCCGCAAGACGGTGTGTAGCTAGAAATCCCCAAATGGCACGTCAGTCCTCAGACGGCATGGACTAGAGCTGGGACTTTGACGGGGTTTTCGCTCGTTCATGAGAACAGAAGACGATGCAGGTGGATAAAGACAGTAGGAAGGACGGAAGTCGAGAGGTCTCAGTAAAGTGAACCAACGAAGTCACATTGAGCTTTGAAGTCTACTTTTAATGGAAAAGTGGAAACTCCCCTAACGGTGGAGGGTCCGTGATGTCGTTTTGGAACGTACCACTTGAAATGAAAGGGAAAGACTCAGATAAAGCAGGACATCCAGGAAGTTTCGAGGAGAGCGATACTTGATTCAGCAGGAGAACGGAAAGCTCTGGGAGTTAACGGGCACGTCAATATGTGAAAAATGCCTCCGGTTTGGGAAGACTGCCTTTCGCATGCTCTCGTCAAGGACTGCGAGGACTGCTAATGGAACTGCCCTGGCCTTTTCTCTCCGTTTCCGTGTTCAGATTCAAATTTTAAACCTACGTGCCCCTCCGCCCCGTCCGCACACACCCCAGAAGATGCCCACTCACACTCTCGGGGAGACAAGTCTTTTCTTCGGATCCAAGCCTGGGGAGTCAATTCTTACGAGATGGCTCTACAAGTACACCCCCACGTTTCGTTTCCAACTCTCAGAGCTACCAACAAGACGCCTTCAGGTCGCGCAGAGACCAGAAAGGACCTACGGCATGTCCATCCGACCCCATCCACGCCCCGTCTTCTCCGTTGCCTCCCCACCCCCCTGCTTTCAGGCTCGAGTTCTCTTTTCGTGCGTTTTTCGTGCTTAAAACCAAGTCCGCTGAACTCGGTGAGTTTTAAAGAAGAAGAAATTGACTGCTTCCTCTTGCGGAGGCTGGGACGCCCAAAGTCCCCTCTGCTGGTGTGGACAGTGACCCAGGGCTCTCCCACTGCACGACGGTGGAAGCGGAGAGAGCAGAGCAGAGCAGAGGGCAGAGAGAGAGAAAGACAGACTCTCCTCTTGGAAAGCCCTCAGAAGCTCGCCCCTGACCACCATTAGGAATCCACTCACTACTGCCTGGTCCTACAATCCGATCACCTCTTCACGGCCCCACCTCCCAACTACCATAATGGGATAGCCCACTCTCTTAACGCTCACAGTGGAGGCTGTTTCTGATACATAACATTTGGGGAAAACTTTTCAAGCTCCAATGAGTTCTGGGGGGACACCACTCCACCCACTACAACTTGCAAAGCGGCCAGAACGACAAAAACAATGTGAGTGTTTGTCCTTGAGACCTATTCTTCCCCACTTGGATTGCTTCCTGTTTGGACCTGGCCCAAGTAGCCAGGAAGGGAAGCACTCCACAGAGGAGGTTCCGTTTGCCATGCAAGTGCTTGTTCTCCTCAGAATTCAGTGAAAGCGCCCGTGGCCCTTTGCCCACGGTGTCCCCGGCGCCGCTCCAGTGCCCCGAAACAATCGTTGAGGCCAGGAAGTGAGAACACGAGTTGAGCCCTGCCCACAGCAATGACTACAGAGACTCTCTCGGGCCTGCCGAGTGCTTGCTGCTGGTTCCTGCCTCCGTCCTGCTCCCAAACACGATGTGCTCCTGGTTCATCCTTCCTCGTACCGAACCGATTCTGCATGAAAAAGCCAAGCCAAGGCAAGCCAAACCAAAGAGGTCTGCGTGGGGGTGTTGGGAAGAAAGCCTTGTTCCCCCTACAGTGGACTTTCCAGTGAGCTTTGCAGCACGTCTAGCAGAGCCTGAAATTCTCCTTCGCTGAGGGGCGGTTCAGGTGACGGAGGGTCGTTCCCCTCTGTCTCCAGATTCAGAAAGGCTTCGGCACTTTCCTGAAACTCTGGGCTCCAGAGGAGCTGATCGAGGAGGCTGGCGCTTCCTGCGGAGTGCCGGTCAGCTTGCTGGGGCGGCTGAGTTGGCTCCTGCTTCGGCAGTGCCTGCTGCTGCCACACGGCCACCTCGGCGTGTACAGGCTGCTGAGGGGGTGCTTCTCCGGCGGTCCATTGGAGCATCACACCCTGGTGCCCTGCCCTCGAGCATTGCCTCTGGTGGGAGGTGTCTTGCTGAGCCAGGGCCTGCCACAGTTGCTGAGGGCGACCAGCTTGTGGCTGACAAGAGGCCTTCAAGGGCAATACGGCCAGGCCAGTGTCTCCGGTGCCTTGGTCATCCTGGCGTCCGCTGTGGTATTGGGGCCACACGGGGGTCTGAGTGTGCGAGAGCCCCACTCCTAGTATGGGTGCTGTTGACGCGTGGCTCACGAGAGTGACCGGACCGTGAGACATCCCTCCAGCAGGCACAGGCTGGCTGGGCTGGACCATCGTGAGCCCCGCCGCCCGGCTCACGCGGCCCCGAGAGGGCGCTTCCCAAGGACCAAAGGCCGGGTGCAGTGGGGCCAACGCTTCTCCCGATGGCAGCGGGTTGCTGCCGTAACGATGGCAGGGAGGAGCGTGGGCAGACACGCTGGGCGCGGTGCACAGGTGGCTCGGCTGCAGCTGAACACTCACGTCAGGTGTCCCACTTGAGCCTTCTGCCAGGAAATTCACGGCTCCGCCTGGGCTCTTCTGGCCTGGGTGCCGAGATCTTCGGTTCTGAAACCAGATTTGAATTCTGGCCTCCGGGAGGCCTGTTTGTGTAGCCAGCTCTTCCCTGGTGGCAATTCCAGGAAACCGATTCTTCTCAAAAGCTTCAATGAGGATCCTGGCTTGGGCGCCGCTGATGGCCGTGCGCTTTCGTCGGCCTTCCTTGGGCACGCGTTCCTGAGCGTGAGGACGAGGCCCTTCCTCAGTCTGCACTTGCTGTTCTCCTGAGGAGCCTCGGGACTTGAGTCGACTCTGCCTCAGCTGTCGTGTTCTCTGGTTTTGAAACCAAATCTGAATTCTACATTCTGGAATGCCAATTGCTTCAGCCAGTTCTTCTCTGGCCGCTATACCAGGGTAGGGGTTCTGCTCAAACGATGCTTGCAGAGCACCCTTTTGACTCGAGCTCAGAACAACCCTCCTGCGTCGGGCTTCTCTTGGCAGAGAGTCTCTCGGGCTGCTCGTCCCCTCCATAGCGAGAAGAGTCGCCTGGGTTCCACGGAGTCAGCCGGCCAACTGAGCAGCTCCCGGAAGGGCGGCGGGACTGGCCGGTCAGGGCCCAGCGGGGGGCCCGCCCAGTCCACACCTACTCTCAGAGCTCCGCCCCTCATTCAATATTCATAACCCCGACGTGCTCACCGGAAGCAAGCCGAGGGTCACTTTAAGGAGAGGTACAGAGGCCTCCAAATACTTCTGCGTCACACGCAATTCTTTTCCAAAGATCACTTGGATGGTGGGCGACCTCGCTGAGACATATCGAATCCTTTTGGGTTCCCAGTACGTTCAAAGGACTCTCGTCTCTTCATGTTGATGGGTGGCGGCATTCTCCAAATCAAGGACTGCCACTACTGCCATGAGTTCTTTACTCACTCTCCTCGGCTTCCCCTGGAACACTTTCACTTTGTCGGCAAATCAATTGGCTGAAATTTGTGAAATGACCTGTGAGGAAACTGGATACTGGTGACTGCTTCCCCGGGTCGAACCAGCGATGTTACCGATCGGCATCGCATCCTGGACAGCGGGCAACCAGTCTCATGAAACCACAAAGTATGGCCGAGGCCAGTCACCTGACAAAACCAGACAACAGGAAATGCGACCTCCGTCTGCAAGCTTTCGAGGAAAGAAAACCAGCCGCCCGTGGGCATCCTCTCCTGCTTTTGCTTGCTACGTGAGGACATGCGTGATGGATGCGTGCGCCCACGGACAAGTTGGGCCTCTTGACACGGAGGGCTTGGGGTCACGGCGGTGTGGGGATCAAGTGAGATGGAACAAGGGAGGTAAAATCCAAAGTCCCTTCCCTTGATGAACAAAGTTTCTTGCCTCAATATCGAAGAAGCAAACACAAGGCAGAAGGAAAGAAGACAGGAGAAAGAAAGGAGGAGGGAAGGAAAGAAGGAAAGACGAGACAACGAACGGAATGCTCCCAGGACTCTGCAATACCGTTTCCCGTTTCTTCAAGGAGGACCCGGGACGCGACCTTCAGAGGGTGTGCGTGTGTGTGCACGTGTGTGTCCCGACGCGTGACACAGACCTGCCGACAGACAGAGGAAGAGAGAGACTCTCACCCGCTCCTTCCTCGAGTCGGCATTCTGAAGAAAAGGATCTTTGAAGAGTGAGAGAAACGGAGCAGTGAAGAGTGAGTACGGGTCTTCCCGGCACTCGCGATGTATACTGACGGACGCGAAAATCCCTCCGCTAAAGCACCCGAAGTCACCTGTGCCGATCTTGGCCGCAAGACGGTGTGTAGCTAGAAATCCCCAAATGGCACGTCAGTCCTCAGACGGCATGGACTAGAGCTGGGACTTTGACGGGGTTTTCGCTCGTTCATGAGAACAGAAGACGATGCAGGTGGATAAAGACAGTAGGAAGGACGGAAGTCGAGAGGTCTCAGTAAAGTGAACCAACGAAGTCACATTGAGCTTTGAAGTCTACTTTTAATGGAAAAGTGGAAACTCCCCTAACGGTGGAGGGTCCGTGATGTCGTTTTGGAACGTACCACTTGAAATGAAAGGGAAAGACTCAGATAAAGCAGGACATCCAGGAAGTTTCGAGGAGAGCGATACTTGATTCAGCAGGAGAACGGAAAGCTCTGGGAGTTAACGGGCACGTCAATATGTGAAAAATGCCTCCGGTTTGGGAAGACTGCCTTTCGCATGCTCTCGTCAAGGACTGCGAGGACTGCTAATGGAACTGCCCTGGCCTTTTCTCTCCGTTTCCGTGTTCAGATTCAAATTTTAAACCTACGTGCCCCTCCGCCCCGTCCGCACACACCCCAGAAGATGCCCACTCACACTCTCGGGGAGACAAGTCTTTTCTTCGGATCCAAGCCTGGGGAGTCAATTCTTACGAGATGGCTCTACAAGTACACCCCCACGTTTCGTTTCCAACTCTCAGAGCTACCAACAAGACGCCTTCAGGTCGCGCAGAGACCAGAAAGGACCTACGGCATGTCCATCCGACCCCATCCACGCCCCGTCTTCTCCGTTGCCTCCCCACCCCCCTGCTTTCAGGCTCGAGTTCTCTTTTCGTGCGTTTTTCGTGCTTAAAACCAAGTCCGCTGAACTCGGTGAGTTTTAAAGAAGAAGAAATTGACTGCTTCCTCTTGCGGAGGCTGGGACGCCCAAAGTCCCCTCTGCTGGTGTGGACAGTGACCCAGGGCTCTCCCACTGCACGACGGTGGAAGCGGAGAGAGCAGAGCAGAGCAGAGGGCAGAGAGAGAGAAAGACAGACTCTCCTCTTGGAAAGCCCTCAGAAGCTCGCCCCTGACCACCATTAGGAATCCACTCACTACTGCCTGGTCCTACAATCCGATCACCTCTTCACGGCCCCACCTCCCAACTACCATAATGGGATAGCCCACTCTCTTAACGCTCACAGTGGAGGCTGTTTCTGATACATAACATTTGGGGAAAACTTTTCAAGCTCCAATGAGTTCTGGGGGGACACCACTCCACCCACTACAACTTGCAAAGCGGCCAGAACGACAAAAACAATGTGAGTGTTTGTCCTTGAGACCTATTCTTCCCCACTTGGATTGCTTCCTGTTTGGACCTGGCCCAAGTAGCCAGGAAGGGAAGCACTCCACAGAGGAGGTTCCGTTTGCCATGCAAGTGCTTGTTCTCCTCAGAATTCAGTGAAAGCGCCCGTGGCCCTTTGCCCACGGTGTCCCCGGCGCCGCTCCAGTGCCCCGAAACAATCGTTGAGGCCAGGAAGTGAGAACACGAGTTGAGCCCTGCCCACAGCAATGACTACAGAGACTCTCTCGGGCCTGCCGAGTGCTTGCTGCTGGTTCCTGCCTCCGTCCTGCTCCCAAACACGATGTGCTCCTGGTTCATCCTTCCTCGTACCGAACCGATTCTGCATGAAAAAGCCAAGCCAAGGCAAGCCAAACCAAAGAGGTCTGCGTGGGGGTGTTGGGAAGAAAGCCTTGTTCCCCCTACAGTGGACTTTCCAGTGAGCTTTGCAGCACGTCTAGCAGAGCCTGAAATTCTCCTTCGCTGAGGGGCGGTTCAGGTGACGGAGGGTCGTTCCCCTCTGTCTCCAGATTCAGAAAGGCTTCGGCACTTTCCTGAAACTCTGGGCTCCAGAGGAGCTGATCGAGGAGGCTGGCGCTTCCTGCGGAGTGCCGGTCAGCTTGCTGGGGCGGCTGAGTTGGCTCCTGCTTCGGCAGTGCCTGCTGCTGCCACACGGCCACCTCGGCGTGTACAGGCTGCTGAGGGGGTGCTTCTCCGGCGGTCCATTGGAGCATCACACCCTGGTGCCCTGCCCTCGAGCATTGCCTCTGGTGGGAGGTGTCTTGCTGAGCCAGGGCCTGCCACAGTTGCTGAGGGCGACCAGCTTGTGGCTGACAAGAGGCCTTCAAGGGCAATACGGCCAGGCCAGTGTCTCCGGTGCCTTGGTCATCCTGGCGTCCGCTGTGGTATTGGGGCCACACGGGGGTCTGAGTGTGCGAGAGCCCCACTCCTAGTATGGGTGCTGTTGACGCGTGGCTCACGAGAGTGACCGGACCGTGAGACATCCCTCCAGCAGGCACAGGCTGGCTGGGCTGGACCATCATGAGCCCCGCCGCCCGGCTCACGCGGCCCCGAGAGGGCGCTTCCCAAGGACCAAAGGCCGGGTGCAGTGGGGCCAACGCTTCTCCCGATGGCAGCGGGTTGCTGCCGTAACGATGGCAGGGAGGAGCGTGGGCAGACACGCTGGGCGCGGTGCACAGGTGGCTCGGCTGCAGCTGAACACTCACGTCAGGTGTCCCACTTGAGCCTTCTGCCAGGAAATTCACGGCTCCGCCTGGGCTCTTCTGGCCTGGGTGCCGAGATCTTCGGTTCTGAAACCAGATTTGAATTCTGGCCTCCGGGAGGCCTGTTTGTGTAGCCAGCTCTTCCCTGGTGGCAATTCCAGGAAACCGATTCTTCTCAAAAGCTTCAATGAGGATCCTGGCTTGGGCGCCGCTGATGGCCGTGCGCTTTCGTCGGCCTTCCTTGGGCACGCGTTCCTGAGCGTGAGGACGAGGCCCTTCCTCAGTCTGCACTTGCTGTTCTCCTGAGGAGCCTCGGGACTTGAGTCGACTCTGCCTCAGCTGTCGTGTTCTCTGGTTTTGAAACCAAATCTGAATTCTACATTCTGGAATGCCAATTGCTTCAGCCAGTTCTTCTCTGGCCGCTATACCAGGGTAGGGGTTCTGCTCAAACGATGCTTGCAGAGCACCCTTTTGACTCGAGCTCAGAACAACCCTCCTGCGTCGGGCTTCTCTTGGCAGAGAGTCTCTCGGGCTGCTCGTCCCCTCCATAGCGAGAAGAGTCGCCTGGGTTCCACGGAGTCAGCCGGCCAACTGAGCAGCTCCCGGAAGGGCGGCGGGACTGGCCGGTCAGGGCCCAGCGGGGGGCCCGCCCAGTCCACACCTACTCTCAGAGCTCCGCCCCTCATTCAATATTCATAACCCCGACGTGCTCACCGGAAGCAAGCCGAGGGTCACTTTAAGGAGAGGTACAGAGGCCTCCAAATACTTCTGCGTCACACGCAATTCTTTTCCAAAGATCACTTGGATGGTGGGCGACCTCGCTGAGACATATCGAATCCTTTTGGGTTCCCAGTACGTTCAAAGGACTCTCGTCTCTTCATGTTGATGGGTGGCGGCATTCTCCAAATCAAGGACTGCCACTACTGCCATGAGTTCTTTACTCACTCTCCTCGGCTTCCCCTGGAACACTTTCACTTTGTCGGCAAATCAATTGGCTGAAATTTGTGAAATGACCTGTGAGGAAACTGGATACTGGTGACTGCTTCCCCGGGTCGAACCAGCGATGTTACCGATCGGCATCGCATCCTGGACAGCGGGCAACCAGTCTCATGAAACCACAAAGTATGGCCGAGGCCAGTCACCTGACAAAACCAGACAACAGGAAATGCGACCTCCGTCTGCAAGCTTTCGAGGAAAGAAAACCAGCCGCCCGTGGGCATCCTCTCCTGCTTTTGCTTGCTACGTGAGGACATGCGTGATGGATGCGTGCGCCCACGGACAAGTTGGGCCTCTTGACACGGAGGGCTTGGGGTCACGGCGGTGTGGGGATCAAGTGAGATGGAACAAGGGAGGTAAAATCCAAAGTCCCTTCCCTTGATGAACAAAGTTTCTTGCCTCAATATCGAAGAAGCAAACACAAGGCAGAAGGAAAGAAGACAGGAGAAAGAAAGGAGGAGGGAAGGAAAGAAGGAAAGACGAGACAACGAACGGAATGCTCCCAGGACTCTGCAATACCGTTTCCCGTTTCTTCAAGGAGGACCCGGGACGCGACCTTCAGAGGGTGTGCGTGTGTGTGCACGTGTGTGTCCCGACGCGTGACACAGACCTGCCGACAGACAGAGGAAGAGAGAGACTCTCACCCGCTCCTTCCTCGAGTCGGCATTCTGAAGAAAAGGATCTTTGAAGAGTGAGAGAAACGGAGCAGTGAAGAGTGAGTACGGGTCTTCCCGGCACTCGCGATGTATACTGACGGACGCGAAAATCCCTCCGCTAAAGCACCCGAAGTCACCTGTGCCGATCTTGGCCGCAAGACGGTGTGTAGCTAGAAATCCCCAAATGGCACGTCAGTCCTCAGACGGCATGGACTAGAGCTGGGACTTTGACGGGGTTTTCGCTCGTTCATGAGAACAGAAGACGATGCAGGTGGATAAAGACAGTAGGAAGGACGGAAGTCGAGAGGTCTCAGTAAAGTGAACCAACGAAGTCACATTGAGCTTTGAAGTCTACTTTTAATGGAAAAGTGGAAACTCCCCTAACGGTGGAGGGTCCGTGATGTCGTTTTGGAACGTACCACTTGAAATGAAAGGGAAAGACTCAGATAAAGCAGGACATCCAGGAAGTTTCGAGGAGAGCGATACTTGATTCAGCAGGAGAACGGAAAGCTCTGGGAGTTAACGGGCACGTCAATATGTGAAAAATGCCTCCGGTTTGGGAAGACTGCCTTTCGCATGCTCTCGTCAAGGACTGCGAGGACTGCTAATGGAACTGCCCTGGCCTTTTCTCTCCGTTTCCGTGTTCAGATTCAAATTTTAAACCTACGTGCCCCTCCGCCCCGTCCGCACACACCCCAGAAGATGCCCACTCACACTCTCGGGGAAACAAGTCTTTTCTTCGGATCCAAGCCTGGGGAGTCAATTCTTACGAGATGGCTCTACAAGTACACCCCCACGTTTCGTTTCCAACTCTCAGAGCTACCAACAAGACGCCTTCAGGTCGCGCAGAGACCAGAAAGGACCTACGGCATGTCCATCCGACCCCATCCGCGCCCCGTCTTCTCCGTTGCCTCCCCACCCCCCTGCTTTCAGGCTCGAGTTCTCTATTCGTGCCTTTTTCGTGCTTAAAACCAAGTCCGCTGAACTCGGTGAGTTTTAAAGAAGAAGAAATTGACTGCTTCCTCTTGCGGAGGCTGGGACGCCCAAAGTCCCCTCTGCTGGTGTGGACAGTGACCCAGGGCTCTCCCACTGCACGACGGTGGAAGCGGAGAGAGCAGAGCAGAGCAGAGGGCAGAGAGAGAGAAAGACAGACTCTCCTCTTGGAAAGCCCTCAGAAGCTCGCCCCTGACCACCGTTAGGAATCCACTCACTACTGCCTGGTCCTACAATCCGATCACCTCTTCACGGCCCCACCTCCCAACTACCATAATGGGATAGCCCACTCTCTTAACGCTCACAGTGGAGGCTGTTTCTGATACATAACATTTGGGGAAAACTTTTCAAGCTCCAATGAGTTCTGGGGGGACACCACTCCACCCACTACAACTTGCAAAGCGGCCAGAACGACAAAAACAATGTGAGTGTTTGTCCTTGAGACCTATTCTTCCCCACTTGGATTGCTTCCTGTTTGGACCTGGCCCAAGTAGCCAGGAAGGGAAGCACTCCACAGAGGAGGTTCCGTTTGCCATGCAAGTGCTTGTTCTCCTCAGAATTCAGTGAAAGCGCCCGTGGCCCTTTGCCCACGGTGTCCCCGGCGCCGCTCCGGTGCCCCGAAACAATCGTTGAGGCCAGGAAGTGAGAACACGAGTTGAGCCCTGCCCACAGCAATGACTACAGAGACTCTCTCGGGCCTGCCGAGTGCTTGCTGCTGGTTCCTGCCTCCGTCCTGCTCCCAAACACGATGTTCTCCTGGTTCATCCTTCCTCGTACCGAACCGATTCTGCATGAAAAAGCCAAGCCAAGGCAAGCCAAACCAAAGAGGTCTGCGTGGGGGTGTTGGGAAGAAAGCCTTGTTCCCCCTACAGTGGACTTTCCAGTGAGCTTTGCAGCACGTCTAGCAGAGCCTGAAATTCTCCTTCGCTGAGGGGCGGTTCAGGTGACGGAGGGTCGTTCCCCTCTGTCTCCAGATTCAGAAAGGCTTCGGCACTTTCCTGAAACTCTGGGCTCCAGAGGAGCTGATCGAGGAGGCTGGCGCTTCCTGCGGAGTGCCGGTCAGCTTGCTGGGGCGGCTGAGTTGGCTCCTGCTTCGGCAGTGCCTGCTGCTGCCACACGGCCACCTCGGCGTGTACAGGCTGCTGAGGGGGTGCTTCTCCGGCGGTCCATTGGAGCATCACACCCTGGTGCCCTGCCCTCGAGCATTGCCTCTGGTGGGAGGTGTCTTGCTGAGCCAGGGCCTGCCACAGTTGCTGAGGGCGACCAGCCTGTGGCTGACAAGAGGCCTTCAAGGGCAATACGGCCAGGCCAGTGTCTCCGGTGCCTTGGTCATCCTGGCGTCCGCTGTGGTATTGGGGCCACACGGGGGTCTGAGTGTGCGAGAGCCCCACTCCTAGTATGGGTGCTGTTGACGCGTGGCTCACGAGAGTGACCGGACCGTGAGACATCCCTCCAGCAGGCACAGGCTGGCTGGGCTGGACCATCGTGAGCCCCGCCGCCCGGCTCACGCGGCCCCGAGAGGGCGCTTCCCAAGGACCAAAGGCCGGGTGCAGTGGGGCCAACGCTTCTCCCGATGGCAGCGGGTTGCTGCCGTAACGATGGCAGGGAGGAGCGTGGGCAGACACGCTGGGCGCGGTGCACAGGTGGCTCGGCTGCAGCTGAACACTCACGTCAGGTGTCCCACTTGAGCCTTCTGCCAGGAAATTCACGGCTCCGCCTGGGCTCTTCTGGCCTGGGTGCCGAGATCTTCGGTTCTGAAACCAGATTTGAATTCTGGCCTCCGGGAGGCCTGTTTGTGTAGCCAGCTCTTCCCTGGTGGCAATTCCAGGAAACCGATTCTTCTCAAAAGCTTCAATGAGGATCCTGGCTTGGGCGCCGCTGATGGCCGTGCGCTTTCGTCGGCCTTCCTTGGGCACGCGTTCCTGAGCGTGAGGACGAGGCCCTTCCTCAGTCTGCACTTGCTGTTCTCCTGAGGAGCCTCGGGACTTGAGTCGACTCTGCCTCAGCTGTCGTGTTCTCTGGTTTTGAAACCAAATCTGAATTCTACATTCTGGAATGCCAATTGCTTCAGCCAGTTCTTCTCTGGCCGCTATACCAGGGTAGGGGTTCTGCTCAAACGATGCTTGCAGAGCACCCTTTTGACTCGAGCTCAGAACAACCCTCCTGCGTCAGGCTTCTCTTGGCAGAGAGTCTCTCGGGCTGCTCGTCCCCTCCATAGCGAGAAGAGTCGCCTGGGTTCCACGGAGTCAGCCGGCCAACTGAGCAGCTCCCGGAAGGGCGGCGGGACTGGCCGGTCAGGGCCCAGCGGGGGGCCCGCCCAGTCCACACCTACTCTCAGAGCTCCGCCCCTCATTCAATATTCATAACCCCGACGTGCTCACCGGAAGCAAGCCGAGGGTCACTTTAAGGAGAGGTACAGAGGCCTCCAAATACTTCTGCGTCACACGCAATTCTTTTCCAAAGATCACGTGGATGGTGGGCGACCTCGCTGAGACATATCGAATCCTTTTGGGTTCCCAGTACGTTCAAAGGACTCTCGTCTCTTCATGTTGATGGGTGGCGGCATTCTCCAAATCAAGGACTGCCACTACTGCCATGAGTTCTTTACTCACTCTCCTCGGCTTCCCCTGGAACACTTTCACTTTGTCGGCAAATCAATTGGCTGAAATTTGTGAAATGACCTGTGAGGAAACTGGATACTGGTGACTGCTTCCCCGGGTCGAACCAGCGATGTTACCGATCGGCATCGCATCCTGGACAGCGGGCAACCAGTCTCATGAAACCACAAAGTATGGCCGAGGCCAGTCACCTGACAAAACCAGACAACAGGAAATGCGACCTCCGTCTGCAAGCTTTCGAGGAAAGAAAACCAGCCGCCCGTGGGCATCCTCTCCTGCTTTTGCTTGCTACGTGAGGACATGCGTGATGGATGCGTGCGCCCACGGACAAGTTGGGCCTCTTGACATGGAGGGCTTGGGGTCACGGCGGTGTGGGGATCAAGTGAGATGGAACAAGGGAGGTAAAATCCAAAGTCCCTTCCCTTGATGAACAAAGTTTCTTGCCTCAATATCGAAGAAGCAAACACAAGGCAGAAGGAAAGAAGACAGGAGAAAGAAAGGAGGAGGGAAGGAAAGAAGGAAAGACGAGACAACGAACGGAATGCTCCCAGGACTCTGCAATACCGTTTCCCGTTTCATCAAGGAGGACCCGGGACACGACCTTCAGAGGGTGTGCGTGTGTGTGCACGTGTGTGTCCCGACGCGTGACACAGACCTGCCGACAGACAGAGGAAGAGAGAGACTCTCACCCGCTCCTTCCTCGAGTCGGCATTCTGAAGAAAAGGATCTTTGAAGAGTGAGAGAAACGGAGCAGTGAAGAGTGAGTACGGGTCTTCCCGGCACTCGCGATGTATACTGACGGACCGCGAAAATCCCTCCGCTAAAGCACCCGAAGTCACCTGTGCCGATCTTGGCCGCAAGACGGTGTGTAGCTAGAAATCCCCAAATGGCACGTCAGTCCTCAGACGGCATGGACTAGAGCTGGGACTTTGACGGGGTTTTCGCTCGTTCATGAGAACAGAAGACGATGCAGGTGGATAAAGACAGTAGGAAGGACGGAAGTCGAGAGGTCTCAGTAAAGTGAACCAACGAAGTCACATTGAGCTTTGAAGTCTACTTTTAATGGAAAAGTGGAAACTCCCCTAACGGTGGAGGGTCCGTGATGTCGTTTTGGAACGTACCACTTGAAATGAAAGGGAAAGACTCAGATAAAGCAGGACATCCAGGAAGTTTCGAGGAGAGCGATACTTGATTCAGCAGGAGAACGGAAAGCTCTGGGAGTTAACGGGCACGTCAATATGTGAAAAATGCCTCCGGTTTGGGAAGACTGCCTTTCGCATGCTCTCGTCAAGGACTGCGAGGACTGCTAATGGAACTGCCCTGGCCTTTTCTCTCCGTTTCCGTGTTCAGATTCAAATTTTAAACCTACGTGCCCCTCCGCCCCGTCCGCACACACCCCAGAAGATGCCCACTCACACTCTCGGGGAGACAAGTCTTTTCTTCGGATCCAAGCCTGGGGAGTCAATTCTTACGAGATGGCTCTACAAGTACACCCCCACGTTTCGTTTCCAACTCTCAGAGCTACCAACAAGACGCCTTCAGGTCGCGCAGAGACCAGAAAGGACCTACGGCATGTCCATCCGACCCCATCCGCGCCCCCGTCTTCTCCGTTGCCTCCCCACCCCCCTGCTTTCAGGCTCGAGTTCTCTATTCGTGCCTTTTTCGTGCTTAAAACCAAGTCCGCTGAACTCGGTGAGTTTTAAAGAAGAAGAAATTGACTGCTTCCTCTTGCGGAGGCTGGGACGCCCAAAGTCCCCTCTGCTGGTGTGGACAGTGACCCAGGGCTCTCCCACTGCACGACGGTGGAAGCGGAGAGAGCAGAGCAGAGCAGAGGGCAGAGAGAGAGAAAGACAGACTCTCCTCTTGGAAAGCCCTCAGAAGCTCGCCCCTGACCACCGTTAGGAATCCACTCACTACTGCCTGGTCCTACAATCCGATCACCTCTTCACGGCCCCACCTCCCAACTACCATAATGGGATAGCCCACTCTCTTAACGCTCACAGTGGAGGCTGTTTCTGATACATAACATTTGGGGAAAACTTTTCAAGCTCCAATGAGTTCTGGGGGGACACCACTCCACCCACTACAACTTGCAAAGCGGCCAGAACGACAAAAACAATGTGAGTGTTTGTCCTTGAGACCTATTCTTCCCCACTTGGATTGCTTCCTGTTTGGACCTGGCCCAAGTAGCCAGGAAGGGAAGCACTCCACAGAGGAGGTTCCGTTTGCCATGCAAGTGCTTGTTCTCCTCAGAATTCAGTGAAAGCGCCCGTGGCCCTTTGCCCACGGTGTCCCCGGCGCCGCTCCGGTGCCCCGAAACAATCGTTGAGGCCAGGAAGTGAGAACACGAGTTGAGCCCTGCCCACAGCAATGACTACAGAGACTCTCTCGGGCCTGCCGAGTGCTTGCTGCTGGTTCCTGCCTCCGTCCTGCCTCCCCAAACACGATGTGCTCCTGGTTCATCCCTTCCTCGTACCGAACCGATTCTGCATGAAAAAGCCAAGCCAAGGCAAGCCAAACCAAAGAGGTCTGCGTGGGGGTGTTGGGAAGAAAGCCTTGTTCCCCCTACAGTGGACTTTCCAGTGAGCTTTGCAGCACGTCTAGCAGAGCCTGAAATTCTCCTTCGCTGAGGGGCGGTTCAGGTGACGGAGGGTCGTTCCCCTCTGTCTCCAGATTCAGAAAGGCTTCGGCACTTTCCTGAAACTCTGGGCTCCAGAGGAGCTGATCGAGGAGGCTGGCCGCTTCCTGCGGAGTGCCGGTCAGCTTGCTGGGGCGGCTGAGTTGGCTCCTGCTTCGGCAGTGCCTGCTGCTGCCCACCACGGCCACCTCGGCGTGTACAGGCTGCTGAGGGGGTGCTTCTCCCGGCGGTCCATTGGAGCATCACACCCTGGTGCCCTGCCCTCGAGCATTGCCTCTGGTGGGAGGTGTCTTGCTGAGCCAGGGCCTGCCACAGTTGCTGAGGGCGACCAGCTTGTGGCTGACAAGAGGCCTTCAAGGGCAATACGGCCAGGGCCCCAGTGTCTCCGGTGCCTTGGTCATACCTGGCGTCCGCTGTGGTATTGGGGTCCACACGGGGGTCTGAGTGTGCGAGAGCCCCACTCCTAGTATGGGTGCTGTTGACGCGTGGCTCACGAGAGTGACCGGACCGTGAGACATCCCTCCAGCAGGCACAGGCTGGGCTGGGCTGGACCATCGTGAGCCCCGCCGCCCGGCTCACGCGGCCCCGAGAGGGCGCTTCCCAAGGACCAAAGGCCGGGTGCAGTGGGGCCAACGCTTCTCCCGATGGCAGCGGGTTGCTGCCGTAACGATGGCAGGGAGGAGCGTGGGCAGACACGCTGGGCGCGGTGCACAGGTGGCTCGGCTGCAGCTGAACACTCACTGTCAGGTGTCCCACTTGAGCCTTCTGCCAGGAAATTCCACGGCTCCGCCTAGGGCTCTTCTGGCCTGGGTGCCGAGATCTCGGTTCTGAAACCCAGATTTGAATTCTGGCCTCCGGGAGGCCTGTTTGTGTAGCCAGCTCTTCCCTGGTGGCAATTCCAGGAAACCGATTCTTCTCAAAAGCTTCAATGAGGATCCTGGCTTGGGCGCCGCTGATGGCCGTTGCGCCTTTCGTCCGGCCTTCCTTGGGCACGCGTTCCTGAGCGTGAGGACGAGGCCCTTCCTCAGTCTGCACTTGCTGTTCTCCTGAGGGAGCCTCGGGACTTGAGTCGACTCTGCCTCAGCTGTCGTGTTCTCTGGTTTTGAAACCAAATCTGAATTCTACATTCTGAATGCCAATTGCTTCAGCCAGTTCTTCTCTGGCCGCTATACCAGGGTAGGGGTTCTGCTCAAACGATGCTTGCAGAGCACCCTTTTGACTCGAGCTCAGAACAACCCTCCTGCGTCGGGCTTCTCTTGGCAGAGAGTCTCTCGGGCTGCTCGTCCCCTCCATAGCGAGAAGAGTCGCCTGGGTTCCACGGAGTCAGCCGGCCAACTGAGCAGCTCCCGAAGGGCGGCGGGACTGGCCGGTCAGGGCCCAGCGGTGGGCCCGCCCAGTCCACACCTACTCTCAGAGCTCCGCCCCTCATTCAATATTCATAACCCCGACGTGCTCACCGGAAGCAAGCCGAGGGTCACTTTAAGGAGAGGTACAGAGGCCTCCAAATACTTCTGCGTCACACGCAATTCTTTTCCAAAGATCACGTGGATGGTGGGCGACCTCGCTGAGACATATCGAATCCTTTTGGGTTCCCAGTATGTTCAAAGGACTCTCGTCTCTTCATGTTGATGGGTGTGCGGGCATTCTCCAAATCAAGGACTGCCACTACTGCCATGAGTTCTTTACTCACTCTCCTCGGCTTCCCCTGGAAACACTTTCACCTTTGTCGGCAAATCAATTGGCTGAAATTTGTGAAATGACCTGTGAGGAAACTGGATACTGGTGACTGCTTCCCCGGGTCGAACCAGCGATGTTACCGATCGGACTTCGCATCCTGGACAGCGGGCAACCAGTCTCATGAAACCACAAAGTATGGCCGAGGCCAGTCACCTGACAAAACCAGACAACAGGAAATGCGACCTCCGTCTGCAAGCTTTCGAGGAAAGAAAACCAGCCCGCCGTGGGCATCCTCTCCTGCTTTTGCTTGCTACGTGAGGACATGCGTGATGATGCGTGCGCCCACGGACAAGTTGGGCCTCTTGACACGGAGGGCTTGGGGTCACGGCGGTGTGGGGATCAAGTGAGATGGAACAAGGGAGGTAAAATCCAAAGTCCCCTTCCCCTTGATGAACAAAGTTTCTTGCCTCAATATCGAAGAAGCAAACACAAGGCAGAAGGAAAGAAGACAGGAGAAAGAAAGGAGGAGGGAAGGAAAGAAGGAAATGACGAGACAACGAAACGGAATGCTCCCAGGACTCTGCAATACCGTTTCCCGTTTCATCAAGGAGGACCCGGGACGCGACCTTCAGAGGGTGTGCGTGTGTGTGCACGTGTGTGTCCCGACGCGTGACACAGACCTGCCGACAGACAGAGGAAGAGAGAGACTCTCACCCGCTCCTTCCTCGAGTCGGCATTCTGAAGAAAAGGATCATTTGAAGAGTGAGAGAAACGGAGCAGTGATGAGTGGAGTACGGGTCTTCCCGGGCACTCGCGATGTATACTGACGGACGCGAAAATCCCTCCGCTAAAGCACCCGAAGTCACCTGTGCCGATCTTGGCCGCAAGACGGTGTGTAGCTAGAAATCCCCAAATGGCACGTCAGTCCTCCAGACGGCATGGACTAGAGCTGGGACTTTGACGGGGTTTTCGCTCGTTCATGAGAACAGAAGACGATGCAGGTGGATAAAGACAGTAGGAAGGACGGAAGTCGAGAGGTCTCAGTAAGTGAACCAACGAAGTCACATTGAGCTTTGAAGTCTACTTTTAATGGAAAAGTGGAAACTCCCCTAACGGTGGAGGGTCCGTGATGTCGTTATTTGGAACGTACCACTTGAAATGAAAGGGAAAGACTCAGATAAAGCAGGACAATCCAGGAAGTTTCGAGGAGAGCGATTACTTGATTCAGCAGGAGAACGGAAAGCTCTGGGAGTTAACCGGGCACGTCAATATGTGAAAAATGCCTCCGGTTTGGGAAGACTGCCTTTCGCATGCTCTCGTCAAGGACTGCGAGGACTGCTAATGGAACTGCCCTGGCCTTTTCTCTCCGTTTCCGTGTTCAGATTCAAATTTTAAACCTACGTGCCCCTCCGCCCCGTCCGCACACACCCCAGAAGATGCCCACTCACACTCTCGGGGAGACAAGTCTTTTCTTCGGATCCAAGCCTGGGGCGTCAATTCTTACGAGATGGCTCTACAAGTACACCCCACGTTTCGTTTCCCAACTCTCAGAGCTACCAACAAGACGCCTTCAGGTCGCGCAGAGACCAGAAAGGACCTACGGCATGTCCATCCGACCCCATCCGCGCCCCGTCTTCTCCGTTGCCTCCCCACCCCCCTGCTTTCAGGCTCGAGTTCTCTATTCGTGCCTTTTTCGTGCTTAAAACCAAGTCCGCTGAACTCGGTGAGTTTTAAAGAAGAAGAAATTGACTGCTTCCTCTTGCGGAGGTCTGGGACGCCCAAAGTCCCCTCTGCTGGTGTGGACAGTGACCCAGGGCTCTCCCACTGCACGACGGTGGAAGCGGAGAGAGCAGAGCAGGAGCAGAGGGCAGAGAGAGAGAAAGACAGACTCTCCTCTTGGAAAGCCCTCAGAAGCTCGCCCCTGACCACCGTTAGGAATCCACTCACTACTGCCTGGTCCTACAATCCGATCACCTCTTCACGGCCCCACCTCCCAACTACCATAATGGGATAGCCCACCCTCTTAACGCTCACAGTGGAGGCTGTTTCTGATACATAACATTTGGGAAAACTTTTCAAGCTCCAATGAGTTCTGGGGGGACACCACTCCACCCACTACAACTTGCAAAGCGGCCAGAACGACAAAAACAATGTGAGTGTTTGTCCTTGAGACCTATTCTTCCCCACTTGGATTGCTTCCTGTTTGGACCTGGCCCAAGTAGCCAGGAAGGGAAGCACTCCACAGAGGAGGTTCCGTTTGCCATGCAAGTGCTTGTTCTCCTCAGAATTCAGTGAAAAGCGCCCGTGGCCCTTTGCCCACGGTGTCCCCGGCGCCGCTCCGGTGCCCCCGAAACAATCGTTGAGGCCAGGAAGTGAGAACACGAGTTGAGCCCTGCCCACAGCAATGACTACAGAGACTCTCTCGGGCCTGCCGAGTGCTTGCTGCTGGTTCCTGCCTCCGTCCTGCTCCCAAACACGATGTGCTCCTGGTTCATCTTCCTCGTACCGAACCGATTCTGCATGAAAAAGCCAAGCCAAGGCAAGCCAAACCAAAGAGGTCTGCGTGGGGGTGCTTGGAAGAAAGCCTTGTTCCCCCTACAGTGGACTTTCCAGTGAGCTTTGCAGCACGTCTAGCAGAGCCTGAAATTCTCCTTCGCTGAGGGGCGGTTCAGGTGACGGAGGGTCGTTCCCCTCTGTCTCCAGATTCAGAAAGGCTTCGGCACTTTCCTGAAACTCTGGGCTCCAGAGGAGCTGATCGAGGAGGCTGGCGCTTCCTGCGGAGTGCCGGTCAGCTTGCTGGGGCGGCTGAGTTGGCTCCTGCTTCGGCAGTGCCTGCTGCTGCCACACGGCCACCTCGGCGTGTACAGGCTGCTGAGGGGGTGCTTCTCCGGCGGTCCATTGGAGCATCACACCCTGGTGCCCTGCCCTCGAGCATTGCCTCTGGTGGGAGGTGTCTTGCTGAGCCAGGGCCTGCCACAGTTGCTGAGGGCGACCAGCTTGTTGGCTGACAAGAGGCCTTCAAGGGCAATACGGCCAGGCCAGTGTCTCCGGTGCCTTGGTCATCCTGGCGTCCGCTGTGGTATTGGGGCCACACGGGGGTCTGAGTGTGCGAGAGCCCCACTCCTAGTATGGGTGCTGTTGACGCGATGGCTCACGAGAGTGACCGGACCCGTGAGACATCCCTCCAGCAGGCACAGGCTGGCTGGGCTGGACCATCGTGAGCCCCGCCGCCCGGCTCACGCGGCCCCGAGAGGGCGCTTCCCAAGGACCAAAGGCCGGGTGCAGTGGGGCCAACGCTTCTCCCGATGGCAGCGGGTTGCTGCCGTAACGATGGCAGGGAGGAGCGTGGGCAGACACGCTGGGCGCGGTGCACAGGTGGCTCGGCTGCAGCTGAACACCTCACGTCAGGTGTCCCACTTGAGCCTTCTGCCAGGAAATTCACGGCTCCGCCTGGGCTCTTCTGGCCTGGGTGCCGAGATCTTCGGTTCTGAAACCAGATTTGAATTCTGGCCTCCGGGAGGCCTGTTTGTGTAGCCAGCTCTTCCCTGGTGGCAATTCCAGGAAACCGATTTCTTCTCAAAAGCTTCAATGAGGATCCTGGCTTGGGCGCCGCTGATGGCCGTGCGCTTTCGTCGGCCTTCCTTGGGCCACGCGTTCCTGAGCGTGAGGACGAGGCCCTTCCTCAGTCTGCACTTGCTGTTCTCCTGAGGAGCCTCGGGACTTGAGTCGACTCTGCCTCAGCTGTCGTGTTCTCTGGTTTTGAAACCAAATCTGAATTCTACATTCTGGAATGCCAATTGCTTCAGCCAGTTCTTCTCTGGCCGCTATACCAGGGTAGGGGTTTCTGCTCAAACGATGCTTGCAGAGCACCCTTTTGACTCGAGCTCAGAACAACCCTCCTGCGTCGGGCTTCTCTTGGCAGAGAGTCTCTCGGGCTGCTCGTCCCCTCCATAGCGAGAAGAGTCGCCAGGGTTCCACGGAGTCAGCCGGCCAACTGAGCAGCTCCCGGAAGGGCGGCGGGGGACTGGCCGGTCAGGGCCCAGCGGGGGGCCCGCCCAGTCCACACCTACTCTCAGAGCTCCGCCCCTCATTCAATATTCATAACCCCGACGTGCTCACCGGAAGCAAGCCGAGGGTCACTTTAAGGAGAGGTACAGAGGCCTCCAAATACTTCTGCGTCACACGCAATTCTTTTCCAAAGATCACGTGGATGGTGGGCGACCTCGCTGAGACATATCGAATCCTTTTGGGTTCCCAGTACGTTCAAAGGACTCTCGTCTCTTCATGTTGATGGGTGGCGGCATTCTCCAAATCAAGGACTGCCACTACTGCCATGAGTTCTTTACTCACTCTCCTCGGCTTCCCCTGGAACACTTTCACTTTGTCGGCAAATCAATTGGCTGAAATTTGTGAAATGACCTGTGAGGAAACTTGGATACTGGTGACTGCTTCCCCGGGTCGAACCAGCGATGTTACCGATCGGCATCGCATCCTGGACAGCGGGCAACCAGTCTCATGAAACCACAAAGTATGGCCGAGGCCAGTCACCTGACAAAACCAGACAACAGGAAATGCGACCTCCGTCTGCAAGCTTTCGAGGAAAGAAAACCAGCCGCCCGTGGGCATCCTCTCCTGCTTTTGCTTGCTACGTGAGGACATGCGTGATGGATGCGTGCGCCCACGGACAAGTTGGGCCTCTTGACACGGAGGGCTTGGGGTCACGGCGGTGTGGGGATCAAGTGAGATGGAACAAGGGAGGTAAATCCAAAGTCCCATTCCCTTGATGAACAAAGTTTCTTGCCTCAATATCGAAGAAGCAAACACAAGCAGAAGGAAAGAAGACAGGAGAAAGAAAGGAGGAGGGAAGGAAAGAAGGAAAGACGAGACAACGAACGGAATGCTCCCAGGACTCTGCAATACCGTTTCCGTTTCTTCAAGGAGGACCCGGGACGCGACCTTCAGAGGGTGTGCGTGTGTGTGCACGTGTGTGTCCCGACGCGTGACACAGACCTGCCGACAGACAGAGGAAGAGAGAGACTCTCACCCGCTCCTTCCTCGAGTCGGCATTCTGAAGAAAAGGATCTTTGAAGAGTGAGAGAAACGGAGCAGTGAAGAGTGAGTACGGGTCTTCCCGGCACTCGCGATGTATACTGACGGACGCGAAAATCCCTCCGCTAAAGCACCCGAAGTCACCTGTGCCGATCTTGGCCGCAAGACGGTGTGTAGCTAGAAATCCCCCAAATGGCACGTCAGTCCTCAGACGGCATGGACTAGAGCTGGGACTTTGACGGGGTTTCGCTCGTTCATGAGAACAGAAGACGATGCAGGTGGATAAAGACAGTAGGAAGGACGGAAGTCGAGAGGTCTCAGTAAAGTGAACCAACGAAGTCACATTGAGCTTTGAAGTCTACTTTTAATGGAAAAGTGGAAACTCCCCTAACGGTGGAGGGTCCGTGATGTCGTTTTGGAACGTACCACTTGAAATGAAAGGGAAAGACTCAGATAAAGCAGGACATCCAGGAAGTTTCGAGGAGAGCGATACTTGATTCAGCAGGAGAACGGAAAGCTCTGGGAGTTAACGGGCACGTCAATATGTGAAAAAATGCCTCGGTTTGGGAAGACTGCCTTTCGCATGCTCTCGTCAAGGGACTTGCGAGGACTGCTAATGGAACTGCCCTGGCCTTTTCTCTCCGTTTCCGTGTTCAGATTCAAATTTTAAACCTACGTGCCCCTCCGCCCCGTCCGCACACACCCCAGAAGATGCCCACTCACACTCTCGGGGAGACAAGTCTTTTCTTCGGATCCAAGCCTGGGGGCGTCAATTCTTACGAGATGGCTCTACAAGTACACCCCACGTTTCGTTTCCCAACTCTCAGAGCTACCAACAAGACGCCTTCAGGTCGCGCAGAGACCAGAAAGGACCTACGGCATGTCCATCCCGACCCCATCCGCGCCCCGTCTTCTCCGTTGCCCTCCACCACCCCCCTGCTTCAGGCTCGAGTTCTCTATTCGTGCCTTTTTCGTGCTTAAAACCAAGTCCGCTGAACTCGGTGAGTTTTAAAGAAGAAGAAATTGACTGCTTCCTCTTTGCGGAGGCTGGGACGCCCAAAGTCCCCTCTGCTGGTGTGGACAGTGACCAGGGCTCTCCCACTGCACGACGGTGGAAGCGGAGAGAGCAGAGCAGAGCAGAGGGCAGAGAGAGAGAAAGACAGACTCTCCTCTTGAAAGCCCTCAGAAGCTCGCCCCTGACCACCGTTAGGAATCCACTCACTACTGCCTGGTCCTACAATCCGATCACCTCTTCACGGCCCCACCTCCCAACTACCATAATGGGATAGCCCACCCTCTTAACGCTCACAGTGAGGCTGTTTCTGATACATAACATTTGGGGAAAACTTTTCAAGCTCCAATGAGTTCTGGGGGACACCACTCCACCCACTACAACTTGCAAAGCGGCCAGAACGACAAAAACAATGTGAGTGTTTGTCCTTGAGACCTATTCTTCCCCACTTGGATTGCTTCCTGTTTGGACCCTGGCCCAAGTAGCCAGGAAGGGAAGCACTCCACAGAGGAGGTTCCGTTTGCCATGCAAGTGCTTGTTCTCCTCAGAATTCAGTGAAAGCGCCCGTGGCCCTTTGCCCACGGTGTCCCCGGCGCCGCTCCGGTGCCCCCGAAACAATCGTTGAGGCCAGGAAGTGAGAACACGAGTTGAGCCCTGCCCACAGCAATGACTACAGAGACTCTCTCGGGCCTGCCGAGTGCTTGCTGCTGGTTCCTGCCTCCGTCCTGCTCCCAAACACGATGTGCTCCTGGTTCATCCTTCCTCGTACCGAACCGATTCTGCATGAAAAAGCCAAGCCAAGGCAAGCCAAACCAAAGAGGTCTGCGTGGGGGTGTTGGGAAGAAAGCCTTGTTCCCCCTACAGTGGACTTTCCAGAGAGCTTTGGCAGCACGTCTAGCAGAGCCTGAAATTCTCCTTCGCTGAGGGGCGGTTCATGTGACGGAGGGTCGTTCCCCTCTGTCTCCAGATTCAGAAAGGCTTCGGCACTTTCCCTGAAACTCTGGGCTCCAGAGGAGCTTGATCGAGGAGGCTGGCGCTTCCTGCGGAGTGCCGGTCAGCTTGCTGGGGCGGCTGAGTTGGCTCCTGCTTCGGCAGTGCCTGCTGCTGCCACACGGCCACCTCGGCGTGTACAGGCTGCTGAGGGGGTGCTTCTCCGGCGGTCCATTGGAGCATCACACCCTGGTGCCCTGCCCTCGAGCATTGCCTCTGGTGGGAGGTGTCTTGCTGAGCCAGGGCCTGCCACAGTTGCTGAGGGGCGACCAGCTTGTGGCTGACAAGAGGCCTTCAAGGGCAATACGGCCAGGCCAGTGTCTCCGGTGCCTTGGTCATCCTGGCGTCCGCTGTGGTATTGGGGGCCACACGGGGGTCTGAGTGTGCGAGAGCCCCACTCCTAGTATGGGTGCTGTTGACGCGTGGCTCACGAGAGTGACCGGACCGTGAGGCATCCCTCCAGCAGGCCACAGGCTGGCTGGGCTGGGACCATCGTGAGCCCCGCCGCCCGGCTCACGCGGCCCCGAGAGGGCGCTTCCCAAGGACCAAAGGCCGGGTGCAGTGGGGCCAACGCTTCTCCCGATGGCAGCGGGTAGCTGCCGTAACGATGGCAGGGAGGAGCGTGGGCAGACACGCTGGGCGCGGTGCACAGGTGGCTCGGCTGCAGCTGAACACTCACGTCAGGTGTCCCACTTGAGCCTTCTGCCAGGAAATTCACGGCTCCGCCTGGGCTCTTCTGGCCTGGGTGCCGAGATCTTCGGTTCTGAAACCAGATTTGAATTCTGGCCTCCGGGAGGCCTGTTTGTGTAGCCAGCTCTTCCCTGGTGGCAATTCCAGGAAAACCGATTCTTCTCAAAAGCTTCAATGAGGATCCTGGCTTGGGCGCCGCTGATGGCCGTGCGCTTTCGTCGGCCTTCCTTGGGCACGCGTTCCTGAGTCGTGAGGACGAGGCCCTTCCTCAGTCTGCACTTGCTGTTCTCCTGAGGAGCCTCGGGACTTGAGTCGACTCTGCCTCAGCTGTCGTGTTCTCTGGTTTTGAAACCAAATCTGAATTCTACATTCTGGAATGCCAATTGCTTCAGCCAGTTCTTCTCTGGCCGCTATACCAGGGTAGGGGTTCTGCTCAAACGATGCTTGCAGAGCACCCTTTTGACTCGAGCTCAGAACAACCCTCCTGCGTCGGGCTTCTCTTGGCAGAGAGTCTCTCGGCTGCTCGTCCCCTCCATAGCGAGAAGAGTCGCCTGGGTTCCACGGAGTCAGCCGGCCAACTGAGCAGCTCCCGGAAGGGCGGCGGGACTGGCCGGTCAGGGCCCAGCGGGGGGCCCGCCCAGTCCACACCTACTCTCAGAGCTCCGCCCCTCATTCAATATTCATAACCCCGACGTGCTCACCGGAAGCAAGCGAGGGTCACTTTAAGGAGAGGTACAGAGGCCTCCAAATACTTCTGCGTCACACGCAATTCTTTTCCAAAGATCACGTGGATGGTGGGCGACCTCGCTGAGACATATCGAATCCTTTTGGGTTCCCAGTATGTTCAAAGGACTCTCGTCTCTTCATGTTGATGGGTGCGGCATTCTCCAAATCAAGGACTGCCACTACTGCCATGAGTTCTTTACTCACTCTCCTCGCTTCCCCTGGAACACTTTCACTTTGTCGGCAAATCAATTGGCTGAAATTTGTGAAATGACCTGTGAGGAAACTGGATACTGGTGACTGCTTCCCCGGGTCGAACCAGCGATGTTACCGATCGGCCATCGCATCCTTGGACAGCGGGCAACCAGTCTCATGAAACCACAAAGTATGGCCGAGGCCAGTCACCTGGACAAAACCAGACAACAGGAAATGCGACCTCCGTCTGCAAGCTTTCGAGGAAAGAAAACCAGCCGCCCGTGGGCATCCTCTCCTGCTTTTGCTTGCTACGTGAGGACATGCGTGATGGATGCGTGCGCCCACGGACAAGTTGGGCCTCTTGACACGGAGGGCTTGGGGTCACGGCGGTGTGGGGATCAAAGTGAGATGGGAACAAGGGAGGTAAAATCCAAAGTCCCTTCCCTTGATGAACAAAGTTTCTTGCCTCAATATCGAAGAAGCAAACACAAGGCAGAAGGAAAGAAGACAGGAGAAAGAAAGGAGGAGGGAAGGAAAGAAGGAAAGACGAGACAACGAACGGAATGCTCCCAGGACTCTGCAATACCGTTTCCCCGTTTCTTCAAGGAGGACCCGGGACGCGACCTTCAGAGGGTGTGCGTGTGTGTGCACGTGTGTGTCCCGACGCGTGACACAGGACCTGCCGACAGACAGAGGAAGAGAGAGACTCTCACCCGCTCCTTCCTCGAGTCGGCATTCTGAAGAAAAGGATCTTTGAAGAGTGAGAGAAACGGAGCAGTGAAGAGTGAGTACGGGTCTTCCCGGCACTCGCGATGTATACTGACGGACGCGAAAATCCCTCCGCTAAAGCACCCGAAGTCACCTGTGCCGATCTTGGCCGCAAGACGGTGTGTAGCTAGAAATCCCCAAATGGCACGTCAGTCCTCAGACGGCATGGACTAGAGCTGGGACTTTGACGGGGTTTTCGCTCGTTCATGAGAACAGAAGACGATGCAGGTGGATAAAGACAGTAGGAAGGACGAAGTCGAGAGGTCTCAGTAAAGTGAACCAACGAAGTCACATTGAGCTTTGAAGTCTACTTTTAATGGAAAAGTGGAAAACTCCCCTAACGGTGGAGGGGTCCGTGATGGTCGTTTTGGAACGTACCACTTGAAATGAAAGGGAAGACTCAGATAAAGCAGGACATCCAGGAAGTTTCGAGGAGAGCGATACTTGATTCAGCAGGAGAACGGAAAGCTCTGGGAGTTATCGGGCACGTCAATATGTGAAAAATGCCTCCGGTTTGGGAAGACTGCCTTTCGCATGCTCTCGTCAAGGACTGCGAG